>NC_057810.1:31058209-31067089 GCF_018294505.1 Triticum aestivum
GCCCCCCTGGCCTTCATCTTTGGCGACGATTTTTCTTTATTTATTCTAAGGTATTCCGTGGAGTTTCAGGACTTTTGGAGTTGCGCAGAATGGTCCTTCAATATTTGCTCCTTTTCCAGCCCAGAATTCCAACTGCCGGCATTCTCCCTCTTCATGTAAACCTTGTAAAATAAGAGAGAATAGCCATAAGTATTGTGACATAACGTGAAATAACAGCCCATAATGCAATAAATATTGACATGAAAGCATGATGCAAAATGGACGTATCAAGCCATCGCAACTAGGAAGCTTAAAGGGGTTAAACGGGACAAAGGACACCAGGTTTATACTGGTTCGGCCCCTTGCGGTGAAGGCAAAAGCCTGCGATCCAGTTTTGGGTGGGATTGCTTATGACTCGATAACCAGGGAGCGAAATTTGCTTGACCTAGCTCTCGATCTGATGTTACTTGCCCTGAACCGCCGCCAGGACGTCCCTTTATATACAAAGGTTGACGCCCAGCGGCTCATAGAGTCCCGGCCGATTCATAAACAGTGTCCGGCTCGGTCTCTCTTTATTTCTATCTTACAATACAAGTTTACTCATACATGGTGGTTTATCTCTACAGGCGTTAAATCGCCTCTGGGCCTTGGGCCTTTAAGTGAGCCGCCATCCTCAAGTGTCTTCAATGGGCTTCGTCATAGGTGTGACCCGGCCCCTCCTGGGCGGGTCATGCCTAATAGTTATATCCCCAACACCAACCATCCTTGCTTTGAGCCCTTTCAGATTTCCCCAAGCAGGTCTCATAGCTCCCATTATGGTTTGCAACTGGATAACATTTGGGGACAAGACCTTACCAATGACCGAGAAGGTCTTCCTTTTATCTTCATACTCCTCGTCATCTGACATGAACACCTTCTCATCCTCTCCTGCTGCCAAATTCAGTTTCCTGAGCTTTGTTGTTACTTCTTCATCTGCAAACTTCTCTTTGCATGAATCACCTTGCCCTTTTGCTACCGACTCTGATTTCCACATTAGTTTCCCTTTAGTGTCCATCTTATTTGATCCCAGACAACTCCAAATCCTTATGTCGGCTTTCACCAAGAGGGATAACCAAGAGCGCATAGTCCTCCAATGATTTCGCCTAACGTACCTCAAGTTGAGCAACTCTTGCTGAAGAAACCAAGCAGGATTCAAATCCTACCCTGAGGAAACAAAAGGTAGGAGGAAGCATCAATTTGGATCCTTTTTTAACCAATCGCAAGGCAAGATCCGCTCCTAGAGAGCATGAAGATCACTCAACAGGTGGAAACACAAGTGGACGCCGGTGGTGGGTGCTCACCGGCGTCAAGATCCGCCCCTAGAGAGGATGCAGGTCACTCCCCAGGTCGAAACACGAGTGGACGCCGGCGGCTGGATTTGGTGGAAACTTCTAGGTCGCACTCTTCTTTCCTTCCATGCATCTCCTAGTAAATGTTGCTTGTTCACCTACCATGCAAGAAGCATGTGTTTATGGGTCGTCTACTACTAACTAAGCTTTCCAACGTTGCACTTACGGTCCACCATTAGCACATGCTTGCCTTGATCACAACCAGTAATCATTCATATATTATGACCATCAACCCATACAATCAATATCAAGGACATGACATAATTTACCCATAATTTAACTGTCCCTAGCAAAACAACCATAAACGGTTACATGCAGACGACAAAAGTTTCATTCACACGAAGTTAGTGTTTAATGGCTTGTAGGCTATCAATTTACCCAGCATGAAGTAATTGTGCTATTTATCATGTGCAGCTACTCGCCAGGATAGCCTGCCAGTCGTCAGGCGTCCTTATTAGAAATTAATAAGCTTCCACTTGTTTCTTCGTCCAACCGAACCGAGCATCACACATGTAGTAGATATTTTTCGAAGAAAATCATATCAAAGCCTACCTTCTAACCCATCCAACCTTATCATCCATAGCTACATAAGGCATCCTTCGCTCTTTACCCTCATTAGGATCCAACAGATTTGTTGTCTAATCTCCAACGAATCTAATAGATCTACGAATCCGCCTGACGGGTCATCCTGGAACACCTCACACAGTAAAACACAAATGAATCTGAGTAAACCGTCAAGTCCAACGATCCCAATAAACATCTAATCCAAAACTCTCCACCAACCCACTGTACATCAAACACAATAAGCGTTGCGACAATGGCGTATCCTCGCGATGTCCATGTCAGACAGTAAAGGACAAACACAAAGCAAGATTGGTCATGCTCGCACACATGTATTGGCTACAGTAATAGAGATTGACATCTAACCTAACCCGTTCTCCCCAACGATTCCCTCCCATCTTGCCGTGGCCGCCCTCTTCCTCTTCCCCCATTCTCCAGTCGTCGCCGCTGCCCCCATCCTTCCTCCTCACCTCTATCCACCCCATCCTCTTCCATTTCATCTCTGCTAGGCTCCAACGCGATCATCGCCACCGCTCTCGAAGTGATCGACACCGACGAGGACTCGATGGCGTCGGTTTTATCAGCCGCAGATTTTCCTGACACCAGATTTGCCTCGTGCTCTGCAGGTCACCAGAGAGAACCGGTTGTAGATATCTCGAGCTACCATCTTCCATCGAACAGACCTAGTAACCAAAGGCTCCCTGGCTTCCACAGGAGTGAGTGATGACCACATACAGATCCAAGCAGTGGCCCTGTAGATAACCTGCAAGAAGTTTATACAAGTTTGTCTGTTAACAACCATGTCATTTTTACAGTTCCATATAGCCCAAAGTAATGCACATACTCCTATCTGAATGTGTCTCGCGATATTTGTCTCTACTCCATTTGACTACCCTCCCAATTACGTTTTTCCAAGTTATCCTTAGTCAAAATCACCTCCTTGTGAACAAACCACATGAAGACTTTGATTCTTAATGGGACTTTGATGTCCCGAATATGAATCAGTTTTGGAACTGGACCATAATCAATTAGGTCCAACTAAATAGATTTCACTGAGAAAATTCCATTCGTAGTTAATTTCCAACGAATGCTATCAGGCTCATCAAAGAGGTTCACATCCATCAACCTTCTGACCAGATGTAGCCATGCTTCCCAGCGGTCTCCTACCAAAGATCTCCTGAATTGGATATTTAGAGGGTTAGATTGTAGCATTGTAGCAACGTAAGCCTCCTTACGATGTACATTGTTATAGAGAGATGGATACTGTGTGGCTAAAGGTGTCTCCCTAACCACGTATCCTCCTAGAATCTCATCGAATTACCGTTTCCAATTATGAATTTAGTTCTATGGAAGAAAGTTGCTTTCGTTCTCATCAAGACCTTCGAAAAAGGTGAATCATTGGGTCTAATGGTAACCTGGGCCGAGGTCTTAGATTATAAGTACTTATTACGTAAAATTTGTACCCACGCGCCTTCGGTCTCCACAGAGAGCCTGTACATCCATTTACTGAGCAGACGTCTATTCTTTACCTCTAAATTCTCAATACCAAGACCACCCTAGTCCTTCGGCCTACAAATGATGTCCCATTTAGTAAGCTTATACTTCCTCTTTATTTCATCACTCTACCAGAAGAATCATGGTCGATAGAAGTCCAGTCTTTTCCGTACACCTACAGGTATCTCAAAGAAGGACAAGAGGAACATCGACGTACTCATGAGCATTGAGGTTATTAAAATTAGCCGACCTCCGTATGACATAAGCTTGCCGCTCCAGCAGCTTAGATTCTTTTCAAATTGATCTTTGATACACTTCCACTCCTTGTTAGATAGCTTGCGATGGTGAACTGGAATGCCCATATAACTAAATGGTAGGGTACCCATTTCACATTCGAACAGCTATTTATAAGCATCTTGTTCATCTTTGGCTCTAAAAAAATCACTTTTGTTGAAATTAATCTTCAATCCCGACAACTGTTCGAATAGGCATAGCACAAGCTTCATATTTCTGGCCTTTGCCAAATCATGTTCCATGAAAATGATGGTATCGTAAGCGTATGGAGACCCCACCGTCTACTAGATGTGGTACTAGTTCCCCCTACTTGGCCTTCCTCTTTAGCCCTTCCTATCAGAATTGCCAACATACCCGCTACTATGTTGAACAAGATAGGAGACATCGGGTCTCCCTATCTTAGACCCTTGTGCGTTTGGAAGTAGTGAATTATGTCATCATTCACTTTAATCTCGATATTGCCTTTCTATAAAAATGAATCAACCTGCTTCCTCCAGGAATCGTCGAATCTCTTCATACGTAAAGCCTGGTGTAGGAAAGGCCATTTTACTTTATCATACTCTTTCTCGAAATCCACTTTGAAGACCACCCTATCTAGTTTCTTTGAGTGGATCTCGTGAGGTGTTTCATGTAATGCCACCACACCCTCTAGCATGTTTCTACCCGGCATGGAAGTCGTCTGAGTTGGTTGCACCACACTATGTGCAATCCGTGTCAGTCGGGTCGTCCCAACTTTAGTAAAAAAAATAAAGCTCACATTAAGCAGACAAATTGGACGGAACTGCTCAATGCGCATCGCCTCCTCCTTCTTTGGCAACAATGTTATCATCCCAAAGTTTAGGTGGACTAGCTACAAATGGCCACTAAACAAGTCATGGAACATTGGTACTAGATCGCCTTTAATAATATGCCAGCATTTCTTATAAAATTCTGTCAGGAAGCCATCTGGACCGGGCGCTTTATTATTCTTCATCTGTGATATTGCTTCAAACACCTCTTTCTCTGTCAATGGTGCGGATAAAATCTCATTCTCGTATGTCCCGAACTGAGGAATATCCCCGATCATGTGCTCATCCATAGACACAAAATTGTCTTCGGGAGCCCCATACAGTTGTTTATAATAACTAGAGATATACAATTAGGTTCTCGTGTCCTACAATTGTACCCTCATCATGCTCAAGCTGAATTTGCTTCTTCTTTCTGTGTTTTTCATTTGCAATCATATGGAAAAACTAGGTATTGTTGTCCCCTTAGATGATCTTTCGCACTTTAGCTCTAAGTGCCCATTTCATCTCTTCTTCTCTAAGAATCTCCCGCAATCTCTTCTTGGCCTCCATCTTAGACGCCTGATCATCCACATCTAAAAGGGTGGATTCAACCTTGATATCAAGCTCATTTATAAGGTTTATAAGCTTGTCCTTTTCCATTTTATAAATTTTGCTTACATTTTTAGCCCAATCCCTCAGGAACTGCCTCAAGTGCCTAATCTTATTTTGCCATCTCCCAATATTCCTCCTTCCTCTTGTGGCCTTAGCCCATTCCCGGGCTATGAGATCAAAGAGGCCCTCTCTCTCAAACCATGCTAATTTAAAAGAGAAGACATTCTTATTTCCCACATGTGTCGCATCCCTAGAGTCAAAAAGCAGCGGGGGTATGATCAGAGATCGCTCTCTGTAATGCTTGGATTGTCACCAAAGGAAACTTCTCTTCCCATTCAATAACTGTGAGAACTCGATCCAACTTCTCATAACTCGGATTCGGTAGTGTGTGTTGCCCAAGTAAACTTTCTGTCTGCGAGTTCTACCTCTCTCAGGTCTAGACTTTCAATAATCATGTTAAACAGAAATGACCATCTGCCATCAAAATTATAGTTATTTTTTTCATCTCTCCTATTAATGTTAAAATCACCTCCGACCAGTATAGGTAATCTCTCATCCCCACAAACCCGCACAAGGTCTACTATGAAGTCTAGTTTGAGCTTCAGTTGAGCGGCTCCGTATATTGCAACTAGCACCAATTAAAACCCGTCAATCTTCGAGCGCACTCTGAATTTGACGGCAAAGTCCCCTAGCACTATGTTTCGAACTTCTAACGTCTCGCACTTAACCCCAAGTAAGATCCCATCGGATCTTCCTCTTGGAGGTAGACAGTGCCAGTCAAAGTCAACACCATCAGATAAGGTGCCAAGAAATTGTGATGTAAAATTATCCCTACCAGTCTCAAGTAAGGCAATGAAGTCCAACTTATGTTCTAACGATGCTTCCGCCAGGAACCTTATTTTAGCCAAGTCTGCCAGACCTCTGGTTTTTCAAAAGATTCCTTTCATCTTTCATCATGAATTTTTTTTGTGGTCCGGATTCTTGCGCTTCTACGCATAGCGGATGCAGGATATACATTACTCTTCCAGGTTCATTTTGGCTTATCCTGTCTAGCTGCTTTTCATAGACGATACGTCAGTTCCTGCGAGGATTACAGATTTGTTCCTTGCCCTCTGTTCCAATCATGGTCTTGTACCAAAACTACAAGGTGAACTAATAGAAGATTGGGCGGTTGTTTGCCATGGTTGTTTGTCCCACAGTGCTACAGTGCAATCCCTGATTGTGAATTCATTCATGCTTGAGATAGCACAATTGCCTCCAATGCGAGGGTGTCGCTTGCACAATATTAGTTTTTGTACAACCGTCGATTTTAGGGACCCTTTTATTGAAGTCCATGTGTTGCCAAGCGTGGTGGCAGATGTTGATGCTTGCTCTTGTGTGGTATTGATCGCTTCAGCATGACATTTTGGTGACACCCCCTTTGTTCTTACAAATATTTCATTTCTTCCTCTTGATAATGTGTCGTGTGCATGTACTACCATATTAGGACTGATAACAAATAGCTTGGAGTATTCTGAATGTAGTGATGTTCATATTAGGGGCTGCATGATAAATGACAAGGAGTCAGCATTTGATCAGGTTTATTCTTCCTAAGAGCTGAATAAATGGGCAAACTTTATGTAGTAGGCTTACTTAGCGTTACCAAATAACCATATTTTACTGATTTTCTAACAATGCGGACATAATTGGTGGAATCCATTAGATGAATCAACTTTTGTCAAATTTTTTGTCGGGTGACAAATGGTGCATTATATAGAGAGAGTATAAGGGCATCTGCAACGCTGACCCCCCAAATTGGACACCGTATCCATCCATGGACAATTATGCGAGAGCCGGCCATCCAACCATGCACGCATACATTTCAAAGCGGATTTCAACAAACCAGACGAATTACATCAAACATGACAGAATTCAACAAAGTTTGGATGTAATTTACATAAAACAATCGATATTTCATCCGTTTAACTAAACCAAGCCTGCAACACTCAGAAGTACTTATAGAAAATAGCACAATTCAGCCATAAATAGCATGCAAATAGGCGAATTAGCCTATTTACTGAATTTATCAGTAAGTGTACTCTCTCTCTTTCTCCCCCCTTCTCTCTCTCAAGTCAAATAGGGGCTCTTTGATTCATTTCTAAGCATACACAAGTGTACCTTTCATACCTTGTAGAAGTTATCTTCTTTTTCATTGATTAATTAGTTTTGTTGATCATAAATTTGTGAACTGGGTGAAAAACGAAAGTGAATATGTTTCATATGGTATCTTACAACCAGCATTCATGCAATTGGAAAACTAAAAGCCTAAAACACTTTAGTTTTTCTGTTGTATGAATTTTATTCGGGTACGATGGATAGATTTACTTGGGAAGTTCCTCTCCCACAATACTCTTTTGTTCTGGTAAGTTTAATGAAAGGGCCACCTTATTTTGTTTGGTCTTTAATAGGTTACTTGTATTTACCAAGATATGCAATCTGCATATGCTTTCCTAGTGTGTTGAAGTATGCACTTTGTACCTTGCAGGAGTACTCAATGTATGTTAAGTTGTTTTGGAGATAACCTAACTTAGTTTTATGAAATGTATGTTATTTAGGTGTCATCCCTTCTCATCATAGCCTTTTGTTTGGTTTGGGTGCAGAGCTCTTGCCAACTTGATATTCCAAGTGGATGATATTCTGTTGCAATTTTAGCTAAAGTGTGAATGAATGACGAAACAAGTGTTTCTTCGGGCCTTACCTTATTTAACATCTAATTTCATCTCCTTTTCATGGTTCATGTATTGCAGTAGCACACAGTACTCATTATTTGTTCTCTCTCTCTCTCTCTCTCTCTCTCTCTGATTTATGGTATCAGAGGAGAGTAATAGAGGTCAAACAGGCAACATAAAGATCAATGGCGGAGCTACATGCGCTTCTGGGGAAGGAGGGGGCACTGCTCCCCCCCCCCCCAAATTAGCAAAATTAGTGAACGGATTTTTTTGTAGATGCTTAAATTAAGTTGATATTCCCGAACGATGTGATTTTGTTGCATTCATTATTTAGTTGAGGTGTGACAAAATGCTGAAACAAAATGTTTTTTACAATCTTAAGTTATTTGAACTTCTAATTTTATCTCCTTTTTAGGGTTCATGTATTGCAATACCGCACACTACTCATTTTTTGTTCACATTCAGTGCTTCTTTAGATTGAGCCATATTTAGAATGTCCTAGCACAACTGTAACGATTGTTTTCTTTTTGTACTTCTGATTTTGCATCCTTATGTATTGATTGCTATGCCATGACATAAATGTTACAACAGGTTCCATTCAGGCATGGGGAAGTTGTTGGGGATTGCTGGAGGGGTGCATGGCCCGGCGCCTATGGCGGATTCCGATTGGTATTTGAGCTTGCACCGTCTGACGAATCTTGATGTTCTTATCATCTACTTCTTGATCGTACTGGCTCACCTAGCTCTTTTTCTCATTTGGTGAGCTTGGCAGCATTGAACGACATGTCAGACCATGCAGGCTTTAGGGACGTGACATACCAGCCCAGAGGAGACAATAAGGAGGCTCTGGTCGACTTCAATGCAGTTGCCCTATTTATCTTGTTGACTTCGTCCAGGATGAGGAGCTAGTTGTTCTCCGTTGTCAGCATATCTACCATGCCCCCCCCCCGCTTATGCCACCAACTCCAAGGGGGCTACAAGTTGTGCAGCATGTGCAAGGGCAGTATGGTGTAGGCCTGTGTGCCTATAGCTATATGTGAGATTTGTGTCATATCTTCGAGATGCCATGCATTGTTT
>NC_057810.1:31067579-31102072 GCF_018294505.1 Triticum aestivum
ATTAGTGAAAAAAAGTTTTGGAGATGTGTAAAATAAGTTGATATTCTCGAAGGATGTGATTTTGTTGCATTTTTTTAGCCGAGGTGTGATCGAATGCTAAAACAAAGTGCTTTTTGTGGTCTTAAGTTGATTCAACTTCTAATTTTATCTCGTTTTGAGGGTTCATGTATTGCAGTACCACTCACTACTCAATTTCTGTCTGCATTCAATTTAGATTGAGCCACCTTTAGAATGTGCTAGCACAACCTCAATTACTGCTTTCTTTCTTATTTTTCATCATTATGTGTTGATTCCTATGCTATGACAAAAAAATGTTATAACATGTTCCATTTAGGCATGGGGAAGTTGTTGGGGAGTGCTAGAGGAGTGCATGGCCCGGCGTGTGCGACAGATTCCAATTGGGATTCAGCTTGCACTTTCTAACGAATCTAGATGTTCTTATCATCTCTTGCTTGATTTGATTGTACTGGGTCTCCTAGCTCTTTCGTTCATTTAGCGCACCTGGCGGCATTAGACGAAATGCGAACCATGCATGCTTTAGGGACGTGACATACCCGCCAAGAGGAGACGACGGGGAGGCTCCAATCAACCTTAGTGGCAGTTTCCCTATTTATCTTGTTGACTTCGTGCAGGATGAGTGGCTATTTGTTCTTCGTTATCAGCATATATACGCAAAAAAATCCAAGGGGCTAGAAGTTGTGCGCCCTGTGCTGCAGAGTGTGGTGTAGGCCTGAGACACCATGCATTGGTTATACACATATGTCTAGAGTTGGTTATCCTGTGTTTTGATGGTTTTATATTCCGTGTAGATGCTTTGAGACAGGCAAAACAGTTTACATTATGTTTTGCTTTATTTTCTCATGTTTTCATCGATGAAAATAGATAGAGCTTTTGCCTCATGTGAAAATCAGCTAGGAAGGGATTTGTGTTGCATATCCTATATGGTAGATTGTGGGTTTGTTAGTTCATCTTAGCATGTAATTTCCATGTGGAACTCCATAGAGTAGGAGCCACAATGGGATGGTTGGTGGAACTACCTTGGTGGCCTCATCAGGAATGGCCGACCTTTTGTACTGAATAATGCTTCGGTGGAACTGCGGCACATGCTGGATACTGCGTAGATAAAACAAGGGAGTTGGTGATTTACATGTTGGATACTGGATAGGCAGAGTTGTGCAAGATGCAATGCAATTTGGTGTTGAAATGCTGGAATTTCCTGCATATTTTTGGTACCATCCTTCTACTTATCTTTGTTACCAAACTAAGGAATGTAATACTGGCAAGATGTGATGTATTTTCTCTTGCAATGTATAATAAACTAATCACGAGTGCACGGTTTCAAATCTGGCATAACCATGCCATACTCTAACGCAATATACCAAAAGTATTCTCTTCTGTATATGCCATTGTCTCAAATTTAATGCATATATACTCTTGGGCTACTCTCAAGAAATGTGTTGTGTTGTGTACATCCTCCTCCTCTTCCTTAGAGTTAATCAACAGTTATGTAAGCCCAAAGAGAAAGCGTGACCCAAACCCTTGATAAAAGGCCCAAAGAGAAAGCGTGACCCAAACCCTTGGTAAAAGTGAGGCTCTCTAAAAGGCTGACCCTCGAGAATAACATTTGTACTTTCCCCCGAAAAAAGTGTGTGTCCTTTTTTACACTGATGTGCGTATCTCTCAAATGTGTTATTGGCTGTCATAATTTTGAACAAAGGATATTGGCTTCAAAGGAAGTTATTATTGGTGCTTAAATCATTGTGAACCTTCTTCAACATCAAGAAAATTCTTAAGAGACTAAAACTATTTTAAAATCCTTTGAATCATGCGGAGAACAAGCTACGGTACCCCTTATCTCCCCCATGCTCTCCTTCCTGTTCCTGCTCACCAACAATTATTTTGGATTCCTTGCGCTCTCGACACCCCTCCCCCCAAGATAACATTGTTCCATGGAGGCGTGCACGTCTGCGAAGTATTCCTCTCTCATGCTCATCCACTATTACACTACCCTAGATTGGAGATCCATCCTACCCGGATGTGGATAGATGTTTTTTGTTTGTTTTATGAGGAGCCTAGCTGCATAGATATGCCCGACCGTTTTGTTATATTTTTTTCCATATATTGGATCCTTTTTTGCTTTGATTTTCTCGACCCGTTCGGCATGTTGCTTCAGTCCTCTCAAATCAGACATCTCTTTGCTTAGACTCTATCCCTAGATCACCAAATTTCTTCGAATATGAAAGCTGATAGTATACTTGTTCAGCGCAACACATCTCACGACTAGGAACTGCTTGAGTGCCACGAGGCATCCAGGGCTCTAGGCTTGCGCACATCAGACGTTTGGTCAGTTATTGATGGTGGGAGCATGCCTCATCACAAAATCAAAACCGACAAAAGTACCCCTCCACAGAATGAAACTGACAAAACTACCCCCGTCATCGAGATGGCGAAAATGTCGCGAAATACACGTGCGGGGGAGCCATGCTTCCGCCAGGTTATTTTATCCGGTCACAGCGAGAGGGCTAGAGGGGTGTCCAGGGTTATTTTGCCAATGACAGCGAGAGGGCTGGAGGGGTGTTTTTTCTTTCAAATTCAAATTCAAATTCAAATTCCAATTCGTTCGGCGGTGGTACAAATACAAACCCAAAAGGAGTCCAAAATTTGAGAGCAATTTAGCAGGGTGTGGGGGACGCAGCTTCAGTGACTTTGTGGAGTGAAGTCACGCAGCGCCTTAGCCCCCAACATCGACCACTCATTCTACATCCAACGCTCAGGATTCACGCAAGGCAAAAAAACACTCGGACTTGATAGTTTTCAGCTTGCAAGGATGCACTAGACACTCCAACCTGAATATTTTCACACGAGAAACATTTGATCACCGGATATAATATGAAACTAAAAAACTAATCTCATTAGACAAGGGAAAAAATGAAGGACATAAAACTGAAATTTGCAAGCATTTAACATTCAGTGCACAGTTCGTAGCGTATCGCTGAAATTTTTTAAAACATAAAACACTGAAAGTCTCAAGGGGGGAAAAAGAAAATGAACAACGTAAGAAATGAAATTTACAAACATTGAACATTCAGTGTACAATTTTTTTCCTGCAGCATACCTTTGAAATTTTGGAAGCATCAAACGAGCTAGGGGATGCTCCCAATAAATCCTGAGCGTTCGATGTGGACTGAGTGGTGGATGTTGGGGGCTAAGGCGCAGCGTAACTTCACTTCACAAAGTCACTGAAGCTGCGTCCGGGTGTAGGCGGCAGCAGGCCTGCCCGGCCACGCACGCACGCACACGCACGCGCGCTCTACTTGTCCGACGGCCCACCCCACCCCACCCCATCCCTCCTCCCTGATCCAATCCCGCCTCCAGCCGCCGCCGCCGCGCCCCGCAGGAGACAAGAGAAAACCCTAACCCATCTCCGCTCTCCCCCCTCCTCTCCCACCTCCGACCGCGCCGCCGCCGCCCGCTCCGGCCTCCACCGCACCGCCCCGAACCGCGCGCGGGGATGGAGAACCCCGACGGGCAAGCGGGAGCCGACGCGGGGCTGCCCCCGCCCCCACCGCCGCCCCTGGACGCCGCAGCGGGGGCGGGCCTGGGCGGCGACCCGGCCGAGGTCCTCCCGCCGCCGCCCCCGCACCTCCCGGGGGGCGCCCCGCACGAAGTGGCGGCGCAGGGGCCCGACGGATCCGCGTACCCGGCCGAGCACGCCGCGCTGAACGGGACCTCCGGCGACGCGGCGGGCTACCAGGCCGCGGAGAACGGCGCCGCCGCCGACGAGATGGCCGACCCCATGGTGCCCGAGCAGTCGTACGAGGATGGTAATGCCGCCGGGGCGGAAGCCTTCTCCATCATTGGTTCCGTTGCCTGCCTGCTACTTTGTTGCTGATACGTTTGTTGCTTGCTCTTCCGCAGCCGTGGGTTCTGCTGAAGAGGCTAGGTTATGGGGTATCGTCACTGCAGATTGCTTAGACTTTGATGCTTGGACCGCGCTTATTGAGGAGACAGAGAGGATCGCTGAGGTGAAATTTCAACCGTTGCCTTACCATACAATGCATCATTCTCCCTTTTGCAACTTGCTGTATGTATGTGTGAAGATTTTCAGTAGCTTATATCCTTGTTCGGTTCCCACACGTGGTAGATGTTTGTTCGGTTATATGCCATTGATCTGAATATTGTGGACCACAAAGTTCTGTCAATCTTTGCCATGCATGGATGGTTACTTGCCCCCTTGTTTTGGTTAGCACATTTGTTTTCAACATTCTTCATCGGCCTTGTTCCCTTTAGTAGTTTCATCATTGTCCTACTGCTGCCCTGTCAAATTTTCCTTATTCGTGTTTCACTGAACAACACTAGGGATAAAGTTAATCTGTCTGACTAATAAAATAAAATGGATTTTTAGTGATAAACAAGTTTATGCTAATGCCACATTCTTTGTATATCCCTGCTCAGAGCAACATATTGAAGATACGCAAAGTGTATGATGCCTTCCTTGCGGAGTTCCCTCTGTGCTTTGGCTATTGGAAGAAATACGCAGATCATGAAGGCCGTCTAGATGGTGTCAATAAAGTTTTTGAGGTGTATGAACGGGCAGTTCTTGCAGTTACTTATTCAGTGGACATATGGTGTAATTATTGTCAGTTTGCGATTTCAACATACAACGACCCAGATGTCATCAGAAGGTTGTAATTGAATACCCAAACTATTCTGATGAAGTTATTAATTTCTTATTGTGTCTTGACTTTTGTTAACTACTGCATTTTAGGCTGTATATATACAGGAATGCACGACGAGAAGTGATTTTACAGTACTGAGCACCTGAACAGGAATGCTTGATGAAATGCTTTATAATATAGCACTGTATTTCCGCAGTCCTTGTGGTAGTGTAGGCCATGGAACTGTTGCATATATTCAAATTTTGGCTTAGGCAGTGTGTTCTTAGACTCCATGCATGTCTGTTGTAATGACTAATCTTTCTCCATGAAGTACATCATCTGTTTGACCTTTTTTCTTTTTGTAGCAGCTATAATCTGCACTCCCTTCATCTGGGTTTGCAGGGTGTGCGCAGATTTTTAGGTCCTCAACGTGCTATATGCCACCGGAAGTATATGTCTAGAAACTTCATTCGAATAGAAATCCAGTGATATGCTTTTGGTGGCATATACACATGTTTCGTTAGTCAAATTGTCGAGGACGTAAAAAATCTGCTCATGCCCTACAAACCTGGATAGAGGGAGTATAAGTATTTTCATATAGCCAATATTAGTCATTTAATGCATTAACTAAGTAGCCAATTTGGAGATCACATGTTTGTGCTATACAAAGTACTTAAGTTTAGACCATATCTATCAAGAAAAATACAGTCCTCCTTCGATGCAAATGTAGCTTTCACTGTTTGATTGTACAAGCCACCATTCATTTAGTGTTTCTGGAACTATCTAGTGTATTCTTTGTCTGGGGTTTGATTGTTTCATTCTTTCATCAGTAACTAAACCCACTGTTTTTTTCCACAGACTGTTTGATCGGGGTTTGGCATATGTTGGAACAGATTATCGTTCCAATACTTTGTGGGATGAGTACATCAAGTATGAGGAATCACTTCAAGCATGGAGTCATCTAGCTGTGGTATACACAAGAATATTAGAGCACCCTATACAGCAGCTTGATCGGTACTTTAATTGGTGAGTCATTGACATTATTTATGCATTTAAGTACTTAATGTTTTCTTGTCAGTTGCCACTTCTATTTATATTATGACTCGTCTACTACCTCGTCCTCGTTAATGGGATATGCTGATTGGTGGATTAAAAATTCAACGAACACAACCATCAGTATACTATTTCTTAATCCATCTGGGATTTTAACTTGCAATTTTAACTAAGCTCTTAATTACTATTAGGGAAGGGAACATAAAATATGTGTGTTCTTGTGAGTCTAATTGTTAACTACTATTTTTGCTCAGCTTGAAGGAGTTGACTGCAACACGGAGCCTGTCAGAAATACTTACTGCTGAGGAAACTTCCATGTATTGTCTTACTGTTGAGAATAGTGCTCAGGTACTTGATGGGGAGGCACATCCTAATGATGTAGAAAAAACTGCAGAGCCTGAAGTTTCATCTTCAACAGAAGCAGAGGACAAGGCAAAATATATTTCCATTAGAGAAGAGTTGTATACGAAGGCCAAAGAGTATGAATTTAAGATTAGTAGTTTTGAGCATGCTATTAGAAGACCATACTTTCATGTCAAGCCTCTTGACAAACCAGAGCTTGAAAATTGGCACAGCTATCTTGATTTTATCGAGAAGGAAGAAGACATTAATAAGGTATGCTATTGTAGTTCCATCAGTCATCACATCTTCGTTTAGTAGATTTCCTGCAATGCTTGGAATCTTTCAACTTACAGTCTAGTCTTATTGGCTTCATTGTACGCTTTAACGGCTAGTATTTGGACGAAGCTTCCTTTGTAATGGGATATTGAACTGAGGATAGAGCGTGGACATAATGTTTGGTTTCGATGAGGCTAAGTACTCCAAACTTTCATTTGTCAGTGGCCGTTCTGGGTTAATGATATTTGGTACCAAATATCAGTTGTTTGAATTTTGAATCTCATATATGCAGGTATTTGCTTAATGCTCACCTTCTTAACCATCTATCTATCGAGCAAGGATGGTCCCTCCTTTCTTTTGGAGGGGCCAACCTAATCAGCTAATGGAGTAACCTGTGTGAACTTCTCTTTTTTGTTGTCATTATCATAGTTCTTTTTTGCTTTATATTCATTTTTCTTTCTTCTTTTTGTCTATTTTCTGATGGTACACAATACCGTTTCAGGTTATCAAGTTATATGAAAGATGTGTTATTGCGTGTGCTAGCTATTCAGAATTCTGGATCCGCTATGTGCAATGCATGGAGGATAGACAAAGCCTAGAACTAGCAAACAATGCTCTTGCTCGTGCCACTCATGTGTTTGTCAAGGTATTATTGATAATATTATTTGTTGCTATCTATACTCAGTAACATTGTAATCTTACTCTTTAACCATCTCCATCTTTTCCTCCCGTGTGATTCATGCTTCATAGTGCGTACCTGTAGTCATATGTACATCAACCTGTGAACTCGTGAGCGTGGATCCAACCAAACTTCTGTCTCCCTATTCATGGCATTGTTTTCACTGCCACATACCATCTTGCTTTTGTACCTACTTTGAGTTTATTTTCCATGTAGACTTGTCGAGAAAAACATGGGATCTTTGTAACTAGCTTAATTGGATTGTAGGTTGTTCAGATATGTATTTTTACTGTCCTAAAAATAATTTTACCCTTAACTGATAAATTATGAATGATGTACTTATTTGAGCAGACTTGCCTTTTGAGATCTCATTTGATATTGATGCCTTTAGAAATCAATATGAAAAATTATAATTTTTGTCATGATCACTATCAGCTACCAATTTGCCACTGGTCCATGATAACTAGCGTATTTACTGTTCTTAGGCTGCATAACTATGTATTGCCTATAGAATAGTTTCCTGATAGCTACATTCCATTTCTTTTATTATTTTAAACAGAAGCAGACAGAGATCCATCTGTTCAGTGCAAGATTCAAGGAGCTTACTGGTGATACTGATGGAGCACGTGCAGAGTATCAACATCTCCACTCAGTGTTATACCCTGGCCTCCTCGAAGCCATTGTGAAGCATGCTAATATGGAGCACCGGCTGGTATCTCTTCATCAAACAAAAACTACTCTTGTTTCCTTTTTTGTCTTTGTTTAAGTGTTCACTAATCTTATTTCCTTCCAGGGAGATAAGGAATCTGCTTGTTTAGTCTATGAGAAAGCCATTGCTGCTGAAAAGGAGAAGGAGCAGAGCCAGCTTTTACCAATGCTACTGATCCAGTACTCACGTTTCTTATATATGGTAGGTGTTTGTTGAAACTTTGAGATCTTGTTTGCATTAATATTTAATCATAATTATATATGCTTGTCTAACTTTTGCCATTTGAACATCTGACAGTTTTGATTGATATTAGCAGACTTTAAACGGTGTAAAGAACCACCCTTCTTGCAGTTGTTTAAGCATGGTCCTACCAATTTAAAAAATGACAATATTTGGCATATGCTGAACATTCTGGAGGCTCTTATTTTGTCTGTTCTTCTAGGGAACAACATTTCTTTCATTGAGTTAGTAGCTTGTTGAACTTGTTTGTTTTTTTATTTTGAGTTTTATCTTGTTTATTGTGTATCTCTGTTTTTGTTTGTGGGATTTGATATATTCTCCAAAATGTGCAGGTCGGTGACTTGGAAAAGGCAAGGGAGATCTCAGGTGGACTGCACGGGCTAGCTAACCTTACTAAACCAGTTCTTGAGGTTACAGCTTATGAATTCTATCTGAAATATTTCAGTTTGCCACCTATATATTTCTGGCCATGGTCCCATCTAATCTGGGTACTGTTCATTATTATCTTTTGCAGGCTGTCATCTTTCTTGAGTCGATCTTCCAATCTGAGAAGCGTATTGATTTGTTAGAATCACTGGTGGAGAAGTTTCTTACAGCTGAACAGACTCAAGGGGAGCTGGCAAGCTTAAGTGACAAAGAAGAATTATCTTCCATATATTTAGAGGTAATGCTTAAAGAGAGCGACTATGCTACATCTTTGCGTAATATACTTTACATACACTTCTGTGAGGCATCTGTTTCACCCTGGACATGGGAGTTGTGGGGAGAAGAAATTTTTTAGGGGAAAGAAAGTGGTTAATGCCCTTTTGTACCTAAAAGTTGCATGTGCCATAACAGTCTACACTTGTACTGATACATTTGCAAATTGTCTTCAGTTTTTGGATACGTTTGGGGATGTACAGTCAATCAAGAAGGCTACAACTCGACATACTATTCTCTTTTCACGTAAAAGGAGCATTCTGCCATCAAAGAAACGAAGAGCAGATGATGCTGTCATGTCCGGTAGAGATAAAATGGCTAAAACCGGAGATGGCACCCAACCAGGCATGGGAACTGATCCGAATGCTCATAATCCTGCAGTTTGGCCTGTGACTTCTGAAGCATCAGCGCAGCAATGGGGGGCTGCTTACGCACAACAGGTTGCTTATCTTAACGCTTTACTATTTTATATGCATTAGTTTGTCCGTGAATAAGAGAAGTGAGATGTTGATTTGTGCCCAAGCTAGAATCTCTAGTCCTCTACAAATCATCCCAATTATGGGCTGGTGGCTATTTATCATTGTTTGGCTTTTAGGTCTATTTCTCTTCCCTAACGTGGAGCCCTTGACCATGTGGTCAACGTGAAAAGCAGTTGATTTCTGCAACTATTTTCTCTGGCCTGCTTCTATTGTTTAGATGTCCTTATTTGGTCAATCTTGTGGTTCATTCCTATGCTATGTTTTTTATCGCATCTTTGAATTTTCATTATAGAGAATTGTTATTGTTACTTTTTCATCTATGATTTGTAGCTGTAGTCATTTCTCCAGTAATATGCCTGTTTTTGTATTTAATAACTTACTGTGCGCTGCAGGCTGCTTATCCTGCATATGGAGCTTACGACTACAGCCAACAAATGCCCCAATCGGCTCCTCAAGCAGCCGCTTATGGTGCCTATCCTCCCACATACCCTGCCCAGGTAGCGATTCTGGTTTCCACCTAAATCTGCAAGATGCTTCTCGATATTAACTATGCTTAGTACATGCAGCTGTATTTTTGCACATACTCAGGTTGAAATTATGTTCTTTTTTGGGATCAATCCTTCAATGGATACCCTCCACTCTAACCTTGTATGCGACTCTAATTCAGTCGGAAGAGATGGCGTACTACATGAATCTGTTGTCAGGACAGTTGCATAATCACTCCATGTGAACAAGTCTTTTTATTTATTTATTTCAATCAGTTGTGGATTAGTCACACAGTTGACCTGCAGATGACACCAAATCTGCTACCACCCACAGATATGAACAATTTTGGATGCACAATGTTCATTCTGTGGTTTCATGATAGACTGCTAGCGTTCTGTTTTAAATGGAGTTTTATTCCCCACTTTTAGACATGACTTGTTTGAACTTATGGGTAACTGTGTATTTGACTATACATAGTTCACAATTGCCTCTTGCCTCTTCTCTAGTGAAGTACCTCCGTAAACTATTGTAAGATGTTTTGAATGTTTCAATATGGATTGAAATGAGTTAACACACTTAAACATGTCTATATACATCTGATTTGGAGAAAAAGTTGAAACATCTTATAATAGTGAACGGAGGGAGTAGTATTTTCTCTGGCATCAGAGTTTTTAGTCTGCTTAATGAAATGAAATCCAACTGATGGCGAACATAAATATTGCAGGCCTACCCGCAGCAGAGCTATGCACAACCTGCAGCGATGCCCGTGGCAGCAGCAGTGCCCACCCCAGCACAGGCGCCGGCACCCGCAGCAGCTTACCCTCAGCAACCTGCCGTGGCTGCCGCCCCCCAAGCTTACTACGGCGGCGCCGCCACGTACTACTGATTGCTTGATTGGTGCGCACACTAGGGCGTGTGCTGTCAACGCATGGGCATGTGTACCTACGTAGCTGCCTTCCATGACGAAAGGCATCTCCATAGCTGCGAACCCCCTCGGTATCGTGTTTGCATTGGCAGGCAGTTTTTTTTTGGCAGCAGCAGGCCAAAGAAGAAGAAAGGCAAGACCCTTTTTTGTTTGTCGAGGTGTAACTAGTTATTCAGTCAGATGCTATTTGCATGCGTCCTGATCTAAGATCTGTATAGGATCTTTCTTCGTCTATTGCTAGCATGCATGATTCTAGGAACTATCTTTCGTTTTTCTGTGTTATCACTTGGTTTAACTGCATGGATTTTGCATGATGAGACGCGTTGTGATCCAGCATGGCTCGTGAGGTTCGACGGTATGGCTGTAGCGGGCAATCTCAGCAAGTGGAATCTAGTGAGTTTTGAAGGGTAGTGTAGGGCGTGCCACTGTTGAAATCTCCTCGCAGCCATGGAGCCCTGTAGAGCGAATGTCGGAACGCCTACTGTTTTTCAGCCCGTTTGGCTGCCCACAAAACCGCAGGCTGCATTACGGCAGCAGTTAACCCTCCAATTTTGTTGCTTGCATTTCGGGATTTTGTGCTGGATTGATGCTTGCACCCCCCGATGTGGTGAGGCTAGTCTTTCCTTTTGAGTACAAACTTCGAGTCATGATCCATTGCCTCATTTCTTGTCTTGAACTCTACAGCAGCTCTTGTTATAGCCGTTCATTGTTCATTGCAATGAACTGTACACTTCTGGAACCCTCCTTGAGTACCACTTCATTTACTAAAACCGAAGCACAAATTTCAACAAGCAGGACATAGGTTGACAAGAACATATACTCCCTCAGTCCGGAAATACTTGTCCTAGAAATGCCTAGGACAAGTATTTCCGGACGGAGGGAGTATATTTTAATTTTTAAAAGAAGAACCGTGTGTTGGGATAAGTAGAAGCATACTGCTAATTTGTGAGATAGTTGAGAGTTCAGAGACAATGTGTATTGGGATAAGTAGAAGCATACTACTAATTTGGGAACCATGTTCTGGGATAAGCAGACAATTAATGTGACTCACTCTGGATTTGCAAATGGACATTAAGTGATGTTGTTTGTACCCCCTGATCGATCCAACAAAATTCTACTTTTACTCAACTTAGAGCAGCTCTAGCAGAGTTGCTCCATTGGTTGATCGTCGTAATAACCAGTATTATGAAGATAAGATGTTGGCCCAAAAATGCACTCTAACAGAGTGACCATCTTAATAGGGATTGCCATAAATTACGAAGCGGCCCCCAACTTTAGTCTCTAAATCGTCATATATGGCATCTCGGGGTTGCCTTTTGGAGTGCACTCTATATGGGGCAAATTTGACAAATTTGACCTATAGACGCAATTAAATCACAGAATGAACTGTCCGTAGAACTATTTCACGTGGCTGACCTGTGGCGCCTAGCCCTCAGGCGCTGCACTAGTGCAACGCCTGGGAGCTAGGCGCTGCACAAGTGCAACGCCTAGGAGCTAGGCGCTACACTGTATAGTGTAGTGTGACGCCTATCAGGCGCTGCACACGACTTAGTAATTTTCTGATCACATGTGTGCGGCGCTGGCCGTGTAGCGCCTATCTGTGAGGCGTTGCATAGTGTAGTGTGACGCCTTCGTGGCGGGCGTCACACAAAAAGGTCAGCCGCGTTAAATAGTTTCACGGATAGTTCATTCTATGATTTGATTTTGTCTATAGGTCAAATTTGTCAAATTTGCCTCTATATGGCAGTATCATGTAGATTGCGTGTGGTGCGAAGAAAACTTCAGATGACATTCCACCTCAAGTGGGATGGAAGAGAGGTTGAGGAAAAGGGATGCCCCATTGACGAGTGGGTCCCACAACTATGAAGATAGCAAATATGGCGACTCCGTGTTTGTGCATTGCCTCGACATCCTCTGTATTCATATGAAGGCTGCCAATATGGTGTGTTAGAGCTGCTTGTCGATATCCAAAGAATTAACTAGAAGATCATAATGCTCATCAACAGATTTTTTACAGGTGCATCAAAAATTGGTTAATTTCTTCACTCCTATAATGAGTTATGTAGGAAAAGATTGATAGTTATTCCCTCCGATCCATAATAACCATGACACTTATTATGGATCTGGGGGAGTAGTTAATTTCTTCTCTCCTAGTACAAATTACGGAACAAAGGATTATTGACATCATTTAAGGAATGCAATATATATATCCTTATGCTCCTAACACCAAACTCAAAATAACATGCCCACGGTGTAATTATCAAGTGCTTAGAGCAACTCTAGCATGAGTTGCCATATTTGCAGACTCCATATCCATATGGAGCGCGCTTCATATGGACTATGGAGGTCGTCGAGGCAAAGCGCAAAGTCAGAATTGCCATATTAGATGCGTCCATAATTGTGAGACCCACTCGTTAATGAAACATTCCTTTTCCCTAACTTCCCCGCCATCTTGTGTGGGGAATGTCGAATGCACGCCGCCCGTCGGAGCGCTCGATTTTGTGCAGATTGTCCCGATTATTTGTAATTACTAGTAAGCTTGCACGTGCAACGCACGTAACGACTAATATTATAACCAGATGTAAGAATTTACATACATTATTCGGTTATTCCAATACATTAAAAAATATACAATCCAACTATAATGCAAATGAGTGCTATAGTTTAGCGTTTTTATATAAAGACACAAACTAATTACCTCGGTAATTTTTAATATGCTTACACATTTCTCAGTGTAGCTAAATCATAGAAGGTGCAATGAGTTAATAATTATAGGTGCCAACCAGACAAAATTATATGAAAATAATAGTTAACAACCATCACATGTACTTTCCAGAAACAAAGCCAAATTGCAGCCTAGAGCACATGTAATCTCCAACATAGTCAATAGGAAATGATACCTTTACTGCCAGACCATATTCAATGTCTAAGTCACACCAACAACAGAAATATGAGTAAGGTAAATGGCAGCTTGCAGATCTTCATTTGCTATAATCAGAAGCACATACGACTTTAGGTTTCCAACGAAGATATATCCACAACATAGGAATGGAAGGAATTGAACTTTAAAGAACCCCAAGCAATGATTGACTCACCATCCTTGTCTCATATGTGTAGCGGCTTTGGTCCTGAAGAATAGCACGGGGAAAATAAATAGAACATATTTCAGGCATAGTACAAATGAATATATTGAGAAACATTTTCTCCCCCATTTCATTACAAGAAAACATTTTGAAAAAGATATCCTCTCTACCTGTGTTTTTTTGTTTGTACATCAACAACAAACACGATCAAAGAAATTATCAAAACGTACATGATCAGCAAATCAGCAAATCATGCAAAACGTACATTTTCTCCCCCATTTTATTATGTAGGAAAAGATTGTTAGTTATTCCCTCCGATCCATAATAGCCGCGACACTTATTATGGATCTGAGGGAGTAGTTAATTTCTTCTCTCCTAGTACAAATTACGAACAAAGGATTATTGACATCATTTAAGGAATGCAATATATATGTCCTTATGCTCCTAACACCAAACTCAAAATAACATGCCCACGGTGTAATTATCAAGTGCTTAGAGCAACTCTAGCATGAGTTGCCATATTTGCAGACTCCATATCCATACGGAGCGCGCTTCATATGGACTATGGAGGTCGTCGAGGCAAAGCGCAAAGTCAGAATCATCATATTAGATGCGTCCATGATTATAAGACCCACTCATTAATGGAACATTCCTTTTCCCTAACTTCCCCGCCATCCCATGCAGGGTATATCGAATGCGGAAGTGGATCCATATGATTAAGGCTAAAATGACTTGATTAAATTTGCAAATTACAAATCTATTGTATACATTTACAAAAATTACATACAAACAAAATTATGATGTAATAAAATTAATTTTAAATTTGTTTACATGAACAGTAACCACGCACATAACCTGCTACAGTAGCTAAATCCAATATTTGCTACAGTGCCCCTGACTTTTCTTCTTTGTTTTGCACTAGATTGCACTATAATTTAGGTGACTTTCCTCCTTAATGTTAGAGGATCCACTTCCATCGAATGCACACCGCCCGTCGGAGCGCTCGATTTCCGACCGGGTGCGGCTTGTCCCGATTAATTAAGTACATCTCGTTGCATTATTTGTAATTAAGAAAAGGGCAGGCCCCACCCCATAAAATTTAGGGGGCGGAATTAATTGTTGTGGAAGAAACGTGATAGCATTCAACTGTCGAAGATTAAGTGAAAACTTCAGTGGGCATACCGGAAATTAAAGTCGGGAGGAGAGGTTATCGCGTGCATGCAAGATGGGCTGTTGCAGATTATCCCGTGCATGCAACAAAACCGGCTGCTTGCAGCGTCAAAGGAGGATTTTTAGAGAAAAGGGGGTTTTGAGCCCCCCGGCCCCATTTTATAGATGAGACCAGGAAAGTAACACCATTACAGTCATGGCAAGCATGTCCAGGAACGAGCTAGAACGAAAAGAAAAACTACAAAGATATCTGATCAGTAGATCAGTTCTACATAAAAGACTAAGCAGAATTGTTGACGTCAGATTTTGGCACGGCGTAAAAGAAAATGAGATGGCTTCGAATGAAAGGGTTTTCAGCATGAAAAATTTCACATCACCGAGTGGAACAACTTTGATGTTTAGGTTATCATCGTCCGACTCCATCTTAGGGGCCGAAATTGTATTCCGAGTGGCAGAATTCAATATTCCGAGTGGTTTTCGGCCGATCATGCCTTCAAATACGACCTCAGATGAAGGAGTACTCTAAAGGAATTGTCTTCGTCTCGTCGAGGCAATCGATTTTGATATATAAATTATCTCAATCCGAGTTCATATGCAAAAGTTAGAGGCAATACACTGCAGACCGAAGCTGAATGGAAATATGGCGTGAAGTACCAGACACCTTGTCTGATGGGTCGCGCAAGCGATTCGGCCCTTATGAAGGCCTTGAATCGGAAAAACTTCAACACGAGAAAGTTTCGTCTCGTCGAGCTGATCGATTTTCATATGTAATTCGTCTCAATCCGAGGTCGTATGAGACATGGGGAGATAAATCAAGATCAGGCTATGTTTTCGGTCGAGTGAAAAGCTTACCATCCGAGCAAATTTTTACCGGTCGAGTGAAAGCTTACCTTTCGAGTAAAACTTACCGGTCGAGTGAAAGTTTGACATCCGAGTGACTTATTATCATCTGAGTGAAAAGATTGCCATCGGAACGAAAACTTGCCGATCGAGTAAGGTATTGCCTTCCGAGTGGAAATATAGTTATCCGAGTGAAAGATTGTCTTCCGAGTGAAAAGGTCCAGTCGGACGATCCGAGTGAAAGTCTCTAATATCCAAGTGGATGAGCTCGAATCCGAGTGAAACTGAACACGTGCCCAAACGTTTATCAAGATGACCTTGAATGAAGAAGTGTTCAATATAGAAGTTATGCGCATCATCAAGACGGTAAACTTTGGTTTTGGAATCATCATCATCAGAGATAGTATATGGCCTACAAATTCACTACGAGACTCGGATAATCCAGTCTACTACAAAACCGAGTCCGACTGGAAGATAAAGATGACCTCGAGAAGTATTCAAGATGACCTTATTTGAAAAAGTAATCAACATGAGAGTTGTTCGTATCATTGAGGCACACAAGTTTGATATTTGGGCCGTCTTGATCGGAGATCATATGCAAGCTTGGCGGTCCGCGCAAGAAGGAAGACAGAAGTTGGGCCAGATTCAGACAGAATCCGAGTTGGAATAGAGCTAGGACTCTAGGACGTGAATTGATGTAATTTCTTGTAAGGAAAGCCTAGATGAATCCTTTACTTGTACGGGAAGTCCAGCCGCCTCTTATATATATTGGGGGTGATGGCCGATTGAACAACACACAATCGAACAAGTCAATATACTACCTTTTCATCTATGTTTTATCTCTCCACCGTTTTTCTCTCTCGTTCTTTGATGTTCTTCGTGTTTGAGAGATGTGAATCTCGAGGCTCTAGGGGCGAGCGAATCGACCTAGGGCAGCCCATAGCCGCCGCACTCCCTGACGGGGTCCCTCCCGGGGGTGTGGGGTTTCGGGTCTGCAAAAGCGCCCGTCGACTGTCTTGCGTATCGCGCTGTTGGTCGGGTCTCCTTCGACGTGAGCTGCGGTGCATCACCCCCGGCGTCGAGGGTACACGTGACGTGTTCGTTTGTCAACACACTTTTTGGCGACTCCGCTGGGGACCGAAGATCAATCATCATCATCCACCATGTCCGATCTTCTCAAGCCATCTGAGGTAGACGCCGATAACATCATTAAGCCCAGTATTGATGAGATATCGGCCGATCATCGCCAAGTCTATGAGGAGTACAAGAAGGCGCGCGAGGAGAAGGATTTGCAGGAGTTCCCTGCAAAGTTCAAGAAGGATCGCCAAGGCAACATCACTCCGATTGAAGAAATCAAGTTCCCTCCTCTTCAAGCCGAGCAGGTTAAACCCTCTGTGAGTAGTACCTTTTCTCTTGAGCAGTGGGCTGAGATTGAGAGTCGTATTGCTGATGGTAACAATCTAGTCTATCAAACTTTCATAGAAAATACTAATGCTCAGAAGAATATATCTCAATTGTCTAGTGGTAATGATGGTGTAGCTGCTAGTGTGCAAAACCCTAATCTGGCTTTACCTATCTCATCGGCGCCTCCCACGCTGATGACTTATTATCCTACCCAAACAAATCAGATTGTGGCTGCACCGATTAATCCTATTATGAGCATGCCAGGTTCGGTGGCAACGCCGAACCCAACCCTACTTACAGCTACAACCACTCGACCACTACCAAATTATGGGTCGACATACATGCCACAATTCCTACCTACAACTAGTAACCCTACTCCTCCTATGCCACTGCCACAAACTTCATCGTCCACTATGGATGATGGTTTAGCTAATCTTAGAGAGGAGATGGCTAAGATGCTTCGAGAGAATTTTGGAGTCGAGTTACCTCGGAAGCGGATTTACCAAAAGCCGTACCCCGAGTACTTTGATGCCATCCAGTGCCCTACAGGATATAAAATTCCAGATTTTGTTAAGTTTAATGGAGAAGGACAAAAACCACATGGGAGCATGTTAGTCAATATTTAGCACAATTGGGTGAGGCAGGCTCACTAAATGAGTTGAAAGTGCGTTTATTTCCTTTGTCATTAACTGGTACCGCATTTTCATGGTTTTCTTCTTTACCACATGGTTCCATTTGGGTTTGGTCACAGCTAGAGCAGAAATTTCATGATCACTTTTATAGCGGTGACAATGAACTCAAGTTGTCACATTTAACATCAGTTAAACAAAAGCATGATGAATCGGTTTCCGATTACGTCAAGAGATTCAGAGAAACAAAAAACCGGTGTTTTAGTTTGGTGATAACCGAGAGGGACTTGGCGGACCTAGTGCTGAGTGGTTTGAGAACTCCCATTAGAGAAAAGCTAGAAGGCTATGAGTTCTTAAATATCAACCAAACCTTACAAAGGGCTTTGGCTCAGGAAAGCCGAAGCAAAGATCTCAAAGAAGTGCATAGATACAAAGCCGATCGACCAAAGATGAATATGGTGGAATATGATAGTGATCACTCGGACGATGAGGGTGATGTTTTTGCTACTGAATTTGTTTGGCCATCTAAGGCCAAACCCTTTACTTGCAATGATCTGAAACTGATTCATAAGAATCGTGATGAAGAGATGAAATTTACTTTTAACATTGCTAAGTGTGATAGAATATTTGATGCTTTGCTGCAGGCTAAGATTATTAGAATATCTCATACTTTACCGCCGTTTGAAGAGCTAAAACGGCGTGCTTATTGCAAGTATCATAATTCTTTTTCTCATGCTACTAATGATTGCAATGTTTTTCAACAACAGATACAATTGGCCATTAATGAAGGACGATTGAACTTTTCTGAGATGCAAGTTGATAAACAGCCCTTTCCAATAAACACCATGGATTTAGAAGGGAAGAAGCTGCTCATTCGGCTGGAGGTAGCCGAATCTGCTAATAAAGCTAATGTCATTGTTGGTGAGCCCAGGAAAGACAAGGAAGGCGACAAGGTCTTGGGGAGACATGTTGTGCTTGATAAGCAACCCGATGGCAAGGAAGTGATCAAAATCACCATCAAGAATCCCACACTCAGGGAGCAACTACAAGTGCAAGAAAATGCTCGTGTAAGATTTGTCAAGCCCAAGAGTCCAGAAGTTGGCAAATGGAAGTGGAATGAAGCTAAAGTGCAACGCAAGCGGATCAAGCCAACTTTTGATATGTTGCTATCCAAATATGCTAATCAGTCGACTGGTCCTAGATCTAATCGGCCATCACACTTGAAGCGACCAAGGTCACCATCAGATGATATGTTCAGTCGGTATGCGAAACCGAGTGGACCAAAGGCACTGTTTCCAGAAAAGCAGAGGCAAACTGTTTGGGACCGACTTGAATACTCATATAATGGCCGACTGAACATTGGCGACTATCAGTCGGCTGGTCAAAATATGCGACCGAGTGGAAACTATCCTAGTGTAAGAATGCACCCAGGTGGAAGCTATGCAAATGAAAAAATATGGATGGGTAGATTTCATCCGAGTGAAATCCATCGGAGTGAGTTCCATCCGAGTGGATTCCATCAGAGTGACGTCCATCTGAGTGGATTTCATCCGAGTAAAAAGGTGCGCCCGAGTGGAAATTTCATGCATCTGGAAAGTCGAAAAGAATGGCGTGTTAAGTCACCAAGTGTTGCAGCAGTTGAGTCGGGAAAAGGCAAGGAGAAAATGGATGTAGACTCACTTATCTTGGGCAGCGAAACATTCCCCATACAGCAGTCGACTGTGCATAACCACTTGACTAAGCCGATACTTGCTATTGCGCCAAAGCACTCGGTTAATGACCATGAAGCAAGCACCAGCCAAGTAAAGGTGAGAGATGCTAAATACACTCGATCAAAGTGGTGTCCTCCAGGGCTAACAAAGACACAGAAGAGGAAACTACAGAGGTTAAGGAGTCAAGAGATGGCAGAGCAGGAGGCCGAGAAGCAAAGGGATAAGTTGTTCAATGACACTCGGCCCATGGTTCCAGCAAAACAAGTGTGGAGGCCAAAACAAATACAAGATACATCAGCTTCTACATCTATCACAGAAGTGCCTACACCACCCAAGGAGGACGATGTGACAGCTATTACATCGTCTGCGACACTTCTTACTTCTCCTTCACTCGACCAGATTTCAGAATCGGTCGATCCACTTGAAGAAGAGGTTGATATGTTGGACTATGAGTCTACGCCGGTTCATGAAGGTATGGATATCAATATGGTGTATTACTTACCTGCTGAGTTTCGTGCTGTAGATGAGGAAGGGGAGGTGGCTCAGCTGGATTTTGGCCCTAAATGCAATATTCGAGAAGCCAAAAGAACCGGTAACGCATCTGAAACCGTTATATCTCAGAGGTCATATCAATGGGTCGCCGCTCACCCACATGCTTGTGGATGGAGGTGCTGTGGTAAATCTTATGCCCTGTTCGGTCTTCAAGAAATTGGGTTTGCCTGATGAAGAGTTGATCAAGACCAATATGGTGCTCAACGGGTTTGAAGGCAAAGAGAAAACTGAAGCCAAAGGTGTAATGTATGTGGAGCTTACAGTCGGAAGCAAAACTTTGGCTACTGCATTCTTTGTCGCTGAGGTGCAAGGTAACTACAACGTTATACTAGGCCGTGATTGGGTTCATGCAAACCAGTGCGCGCCATCCACTATGCACCAGTTTTTGATTCAGTGGGTTGATGATGAAGTGGAAGTCATTCATGCGGATAACTCGGCCTGTGTTGCTTTGGCCGATGCATCGGTGGATTGGCAACATCCCAATGCTACTTGCTTGACGGGACGTGACTTATCAAAGTTTGATTTTCTCAGCGCGACCAAGAATGGTTTTGTGCCCGTGTCTTTAAAGCCGACTGAATGCAATCGGCTCCAAGGTATGATATGTTTAAATGGATCCTAATTCCGAGTGGTTACAAAAACGTATTGTAAAATATCGGTCCAGTGAGGACGATATGTATGAGTCTATAGAGGAGTTGGATAACGTGGATAAACTTGGACAAGGTTTTACATCGGCGGATCCATTAGAAGAGATAGATATTGGAGATGGTTCAGTCACTCGACCGACATTTATAAACAAAAATTTGAAAGCCGATTGTAAGGCTAAATTAATCGAGCTATTGAAAGAATATGTTTGTTGCTTTGCATGGGAATATCATGAGATGCCAGGGTTGAGCCGAGAGCTAGTGGAGCATCGGTTGCCTATAAAGGCCGGTTTTAGACCTTATAAACAGTTGGCCAGAAAGTTTAATCCGAAAACATATGACCGGATCAAGGAAGAGATCGGTCGACTGCTTGAAGCTAATTTCATTCGACCTTGCAAGTATGCCGAGTGGATTTCTAACATTGTCCCAGTGGAGAAGAAGGGATCCGGCAAGTTGAGGGTGTGCATTGACTTCAGAGATTTGAATAGGGCTACACCCAAAGATGAGTATCCCATGCCAATAGCCGATATGCTTATTAATGATGCTTATGGACATAAGGTTATTAGCTTTCTAGATGGTAATGCCGGATACAATCAAATTTTTATGGCTGAAGAGGACATGTACAAAACAGCTTTCCGATGTCCTGGTTTCCTTGGTTTATTCGAGTGGACAGTGATGACATTTGGATTAAAAAATGCTGGAGCCACATATCAAAGGGCTATGAATTTGATTTTTCATGATCTACTCGGTATCATACTTGAAGTTTATATTGATGATATTGTTGTCAAATCGGATGCTTTTGAATCTCACTTGGCCGATTTACGTTTAGCTTTTGAAAGAATGAAAAAGTATGGATAGGATGAATCCTTTGAAGTGTGCATTCGGCATGTCAGCTGGCAAATTTTTGGGTTTCATTATTCATGAAGATGGCATCGAAATTGATCCCAAAAAGATAGAGGCCATACAGAAAGTGGAGGCTCCAACATGCAAGAGAGATATGCAAAAGTTCCTTGGCAAGGTCAATTATTTGAGAAGGTTCATAGCTAATCTGTCAGGGAAAGTTGATGCATTTACTCCTATCCTTCGGTTAAAGAATGATGTTGATTTCACTTGGGGGGCAAAACAACAAGAAGCCTTTGATATGATCAAGAATTATTTGTGCACTCCTCCGGTGATGAAAGCACCCAAGCATAGAGAGCCTTTTAAGCTTTATATCGCAGCAGAGGAAGGTGTTATTGGTGCTGTTTTGACTCAAGATACTGAAGGAAAAGAGCATGCCATTACGTATTTGAGCAGACACTTATTGGACGCCAAGACAAGGTATACATTTATTGAAAAACTATGTCTATGCTTATATTATGCTTGCACAAAATTGAGACATTACCTAGTGCCGAGTGCTTGTGTAGTAGCTTGTCAAACCGATGTCATTAAGTACATGTTGCATAGGCCAGTTCTTAGTGGTAGAATTGGCAAGTGTGCTTATGCTTTGATTGAATATGATTTGGCTTATGAATCTCTAAAATCCATGAAAGGCCAAATTGTTGCTAATTTCATTGTTGAACATCGGATTAATGACAAGCATGATGTTGATATGAACCTTGTTTCATTAGTGCCATGGAGATTGTACTTTGATGATTCAGTTTGTAGCAATGGCCAAGGTGTTGGTATTGTTTATATATCTCCTCATGGTGCTGTTTTTGAAGCCTCATGCCGCTTAGAATATTTTTGCACAAACAATCAATTCGAATATGAAGCATTGTTATTCGGTCTAGAGATGTTACTTGCTATAGGTGTTACACATATTGAGGCTTACAGTGATTCGTTACTAGTGGTGCAGCAAATATCCAGAGTCTTTCAGTGTTTGGACGAATCACTTAATGTTTATCTTGATAAATGTCTAGATATAATTTCTACTTTGGATTGTTTTAGCATTGCACATATATCTAGACATGACAACTGGAAAGCAAATGAGTTGGAACAACAAGCATCTGGATATCATGTTGATCATGGCATGTTTCATATCTCTCAAAGACCGATGTCTTGTCTTGCCAATATGGGAGAGGCCGAACCTGAACCCACTGATTTGGCCATTAACAAAAAATCTAGTGCAGGTAATAATTCCGACTGGAGAAAGCTCATTGTTGATTACTTGTGCAATCCGAGTGAAAGGGTGGACAGGGCTGTTCGGCGTATGGCTTTCAAGTATACAATGAGAGATGATGGTCTTTATCGCCGAACAGTCGATGATGTTCTTCTAAAGTGTTTGGGTGAGGACCAGACAAGAGTTGCTATGGGAGAAGTACATGAAAGTATTTGTGGCACTCACCAATCGGCTCCCAAGATGAAATGGTTATTGCGACGTGTTGGGTTTTATTGGCCGACTATGATTAATGATTGCTTCAGATACTATAAAGGATGTGAAGCTTGTCAAAAGTTTGGTGATATTCAATTGGCTCCTGCTGCTATGTTACATCCTATTATCAAACCGTGGCCTTTCAGAGGTTGGGATTTAGATTTCATTGGACAAATCCACCCGTCTTCCTCAAAAGGGCATCGGTTCGTATTGGTGGCAACTGATTATTTCACTAAATGGTCTGAAGCAGTACCTCTCAAGAACATGACACATACAGAGGTAATTCAATTCATAATCGAGCACATTATTCATAGATTCGGTATTCCTCAAACGTTAACTACGGATCAAGGTTCATCTTTCATGTCACACCAAGTCAGAGAGTTTGCCAAATCTTATAACATAAAGTTGCTCAATTCCTCTCCGTATTATGCCCAAGCTAATGGACAAGCTGAGTCTAGCAATAAATTTTTAATCAAGCTCATCAAGAAGAAGCTTGAGGATAATCCGAGGAGATGGCATGAGTTGTTGTCTGAAGCTTTATGAGCACATAGAATTTCAAGGCATGGTGCTACGAAGGTAACTCCATATGAGCTAGTATATGGTCAAGAGGCTGTTTTACCAGTGGAAGTAAATTTGAATGCTTTGAGAATAGCCAAACAAAATGATTTATCGGCAGTAGATTTTTATAACTTGATGATGTACAATATTGATGAGGTTGCCGATAAACGTTTGGCTGCTTTGAAGTCCATAGAGAGAGACAAGTTGAGGGTTGCAAGAGCTTACAATAAGAAAGTCAAGTTGAAGAATTTTCAAGTTGGTGATCTCGTCTGGAAAGTGATTCTACTGATTGGTTCAAGAGATAGAAAATTCGGGAAGTGGTCTCCGAGTTGGGAAGGTCCTTTTAGAATTACAAGAGTAGTTCCCAGAAACTCTTATTTGGTGGAATCTGTACAAGGGACGGTGTTACCTAGAGCTCTCAATGGCAAATACTTGAAGAAATACCACCCGAGTGTGTGGCAAGAAGCCTAAGTAGGCAATGGCCGATATATGATTATCGCCCTTAGCACAAACATGGCCGATACATAATTATCGCCCTAAGAAAGTAAATGGCCGATGGAGTGTTGACATCGTCCTTAGACAAACACCGTGCATATTACTTTTCGGCATGCAAGCTTTGCCGAAAAACAGGGGGGCATGTGTTGACATCAGATTTTGGCACGGCGTAAAAGAAAATGAGATGGCTTCGAATGAAAGGGTTTTCAGCATGAAAAGTTTCACATCACCGAGTGGAAGAACTTTGATGTTTAGGTTATCATCGTCCGACTCCATCTTAGGGGCCGAAATTGTATTCCGAGTGGAAGAATTCAATATTCCGAGTGGTTTTCGGCCGATCATGCCTTCAAAGACGACCTCGGATGAAGGAGTACTCTAAAGGAATTATCTTCGTCTCGTCGAGGCAATCAATTTTGATATATAAATCATCTCAATCCGAGTTCATATGCAAAAGTTAGAGGCAATACACTGCAGACCGAAGCTGAATGAAAATATGGCGTGAAGTACGAGACACCTTGTCTGATGGGTCGTGCGAGCGATTCGGCCCTTAAGAAGGCCTTGAATCGGAAAAAATTCAACATGAGAAAGTTTCGTCTCGTCGAGCCGATCGATTTTCATATGTAATTCGTCTCAATCCGAGGTCGTATGAGACCTGGGGAGACAAATCAAGATCAGGCTATGTTTTCGGTCGAGTGAAAAGCTTACCATCCGAGCAAATTTTTACCGGTCGAGTGAAAGCTTACCTTTCGAGTAAAACTTACGGTCGAGTGAAAGTTTGACATCCGAGTGAAAAGATTGCCATTGGAACGAAAACTTGCCGATCGAGTAAGGTATTGCCTTCCGAGTGGAAATATAGTTATCCGAGTGAAAGATTGTCTTCCGAGTGAAAGATTGTCTTCCGAGTGAAAAAGTCTAGTCGGACGATCCGAGTGAAAGTCTCTAATATCCGAGTGGATGAGCTCGAATCCGAGTGAAACTGAACATGTGCCCAAAAGTTTATCAAGATGACCTCGAATGAAGAAGTGTTCAATATAGAAGTTATGCGCATCATCAAGACGGTAAACTTTGGTTTTGGAATCATCATCATCAGAGATAGTATATGGCCTACAAATTCACTACGAGACTCGGATAATCCAGTCTACTGCAAAACCGAGTCCGACTGGAAGATAAAGATGACCTCGAGAAGTATTCAAGATGACCTTATTTGAAAAAGTAATCAACATGAGAGTTGTTCATATCGTTAAGGCGCACAAGTTTGATATTTGGGCCGTCTTGATCGGAGATCATATGCAAGCTTGGCGGTCCGCGCAAGAAGGAAGACAGAAGTTGGGCCAGATTCAGACAGAATCCGAGTTGGAATAGAGCTAGGACTCTAGGACATGAATTGATGTAATTTCTTGTAAGGAAAGCCTAGATAAATCCTTTACTTGTACGGAAAGTCCAGACGCCTCTTATATACATTGGGAGTGATGGCCGATTGAACAACACACAATCGAACAAATCAATATACTACCTTTTCATCTACGTTTTATCTCTCCACTGTTTTTCTCTCTCGTTCTTCGCTGTTCTTCGTGTTTGAGAGCTGCGAATCTCGAGGCTCTAGGGGCGAGCGAATCGACCTAGGGCAGCCCATAGCCGCTGCACTCCCTGACAGGGTCCCTCCCGGGGGTGTGGGGTTTCGGGTCTGCAAAAGCGCCCGTCGACTGTCTTGCGTATCGCGCTGTCGGTCGGGTCTCCTTCGACGTGAGCTGTGGTGCATCACCCCCGGCGTCGAGGGTACATGTGACGTGTTTGTGTGTCAACAAGAGTTTCATCTTATTACAAATTTATGCACAAATCTGTAATAACCAACACTTCTCTCCCCTCCCTTTCCCGGAGACCAGATTTCTTCCACTTCTTCAGTTAGCGCGTCACATTATGCAGTTCCCAGCGATACCATTTCCTTCGCCACGTCTGTCACGTGCACCACCTTGAGCTTCTTCCATGGCTTAGCCGGTGATCCACCCAGCTCCAGAGGGGTGACGGGGCTGAGCAGCGTCGCCTTACAGGTGCTTTCGCGAGGGCTTCTTGGTGGAGAGATTTGGCATGCTGGCCCCTTTATGATTGGAGCTTCATCGGTCTTCGAGCGAGAGAGGAGAAGCGAGTGATCGAAGTCACCTTTAGTGTCTTCCCTTTCGACAATTAACCTGCCAGAATCTGGAGGGGGGCATCTAGGATGCAGGAGATTTTCTGAACGAACGCCTCCAGTTTTGTCAAGGCAGGTCCTCCGAACAAGATCAGCCATCTCCTGGATTGTCCTAGCACTCTCCTCCATATCCGTTTCACATCAGTCCATATATCATTGTTAAAGACATGTGAATTTCTATTTATCCACATAGCACATAGAACACATGCACAGACTGAATTTAAAGCAATATGTTTCTTGTTAGCTGGCCAAAATCTAGCAATAGACAAGTAGTTAGTTCCTAATTCTGCATAAAAAAACTCTGATATTTCTATCCAGATTTGCTTGGCCACCACACATTCAAAGAATAGGTGTGTAATGGACTCTTTTTCAGAGCAGTATACACATTCCGGGGCTTTTTCTATGCCTCTTTTGGCCAGGTTGTCTTTCGTCATCAGCTTGTTGTGGGAGAGTAGCCACAAAAACACCTGGACTCTGGGTGGGGTTTTTATTGACCACACCGCTGGTATATACACAGGCTGGACCCCCCTAAAGTTGATGATACTATAAAGTGAACTAGTGGTGTATTTCCATTTGGCTTCATATTGCCAAATAAGAGAGTCACCCTCCTCCCGAAGTAGGGTACTCCTAATGATTTGCTCTAGGGCATACCAATTCTCCATCATAGTAGATGTGAAAATCCTCCTAAAGGTGAGTTTAATCTCATAGTTGTCCCAGATCTCAACTATGGTAGAGCATTATTGGTGACAGATGGTGTAAAGTGGCTAGAATTGGACTGAGAGGGGAGATGTACCAAACAGATGTCTTCCCAGAATCTGATTTTCTGTCCATCTCCAACCACCCATTTATATCCAAATTTCAAAGCCTTAGCAGCCCACATGACCCCTTGCCAAAATCTGGAAGGGTTTTCGGGTTTACTAGCAAAGATATTAGGGAAGTTGTGGATGTATTTCTTGCCCACTATTTGTTTCCAAAGCTTGCCTTCATCTTTGATGTATCTACTTACCCAGCTCCCAAGGAGACAAAGGTTAACATCTTTGATGTTAGACACCCCTAAACCCCCATGTTTCTTCCCCATGCAAAGTAGGTGCCAGTTGGCCAGGTGAATTTTTCTATTTCCTTCAAAGTCATTCCACAAACAATTGGCCATCTGACTGTTGATCATATCTAGAGTCCATTTTGGAAATTTGAAAAAATAAAGGAGGTATATGGAAATGCTAGCCAGGCAGGTTTTAATCAAAGTCAGCCTAGCAGCATAGGAGAGGAGTTTGCCTCTCCAGCCAGACATCTTTTTGAGGATTTTGTCTATCAGGGGTTGTATATCCTCCCTCCTAAGTTTATCATAGTGTAAAGGAATTCCCAAATATTTTATTGGGAAAGCCCCTACTCTACATCCTAATATATCTGCAAAGGATTTAGTTTCTTTAGAAGAAAGTTCTATTGGGATGATCTCACTCTTTGAGTAGTTGATTCTCATGCCTGAAACTTGCTCAAAGCAGGTGAGGACCATCTTCATGTTCTTAGTTTTGTTTTCATCCTTCTCCATGAAAAGGATGGTGTCGTCTGCATATTGTAAGCAGATGACCCCATTGGGAATTAACTCAGAACGTCAAAGGAGGATTGGGGGGCCACTATACGAAATACATGGAAACTACTGCAGTTGATTCAGAACGAGACACCGGCCTGTCGGAAGTTGATTCAGAACTAGCACACCACTCACTTTAGGTGGCTCCTATTTGGCGGGCGGGCCGCAACATTGAGACCGCGCGCGCACCCCATTCACACGTGGAGTTTCTATGGGCCGACGCATTTTACGGTTCACACCAGTCGGTATTGGAAGGTTCTAAAACCTTCCCTGAATCGGTATTTTTCTTCTATTTTTCTTTATTTTCTCTTCCAGTTCTTATTTTTTTCTTTTCTATTTTTTGTTCCTTTTCCGTTTTCTTTTATTTCCTGTTTATCTTTACACAATTTGCGAAATTCTTTTAAATTCGTGAATGTTTTTTGTTTCTAATTTCAAACATATTTCAAATTCAAGAATATTTTCTCAAACTATCATCAGTATTCGAAAACATGAACATTTTTTAAAAATTGTATACTTTTTTACATTTCACTTTTTTATGATTTTTATTTTTAAATTCATGAACATTTTTTTGTTCATTGAATTCAAAAATGTTCATAAATGTACAAAAATGTTCAACAACTCAAAAAAAATCATCAAATTCAAAATTTCTCATCGGATTTAAAAATGTTCATTATCATTCAAAATTTATTTATCAAATTACAAAAATTTCATTCAATTCCAAATTTGTTCATAGGTTTTCAGAAATGTTCATCAAATACAAAATATGTTAATTGAATTCATAATTTGTTCATTCTTTTTGTAAAAAATGTTTCCGAATACAAATTGTTTAAATCAAGTTAAAAAAATGGTCATGGAAATCAAAATATGTTCATGAAACACACAAAAATGTTCGTCATTATTAGCAAATTTTATTTTGTTTCCTTTCTTTATTATTCTTATTTTTTGGTTATTTGTTATTTTCGTTTCTTTTTTATTTATTTTTCATAAAAAAGTGTTCATTAATTTTTGAAAAATCTTCATCCTTTTGAAATTGTAATTTTGTTTCAATTCAAGAACTCTTTTTGAGTAGGGAAAACATTTTTTGAATCCGTGAGTATTTATCATTTTCTGAACAGTGTTGCAACTCGTGAACTATTTTTGAATGATCATATATTTCAAAATTTGCAACTTTTTTTCAAAATACGAATTACTTTTAAAAAGGAAAAAAAATGAAAACAGAAAAAAAAGAAAAAACTGTATCCCTGTTTTCCTGCCCAAACATGGGCCGGTCCACGGGGGCGGAGGGGGAGGGCGGTGGGGGTGCGCGATGTTGGTTCCCTGGCGGTGTACACGTCGATGGCGGATCCTATATGGCGCGTTGGGCGCTCCCTAGCGCCTTAACGCGCACCCCCAGTTCGTCTGCGCGCCTTCATGGTCGGCCCATGTGGGGCACTAGGTCCCCCAGTTCTTTTCTTTATGTTTTTTTCTTTTCTTATTTGTTTTTTTTCCTATTTTTAATTTTTTCTTCGTGTCCGTTTTTTCGATTTCTTTTTTTCTCGTTTTTGTTCACTGAATTCAAAAAAGTCAATCTAATTCAAAAGATGTCTATGAAATTGATAATTTTCCATCATATTCAAAATTTATGCACCATAATTTTAAAAAGTGTTCATCAAATACAAAAAATGTTCATCCAGTTTTCAAAAAGTTCTGATTTTCAAACAAGTGTTTTTGTATTGACAATTATTTCAGTGAGTTCAAAAAAAATGAAAAACGTTCATCTAATTTAAAAAATGTTCATATTATTGAAAAAATGTTCATCGCATTCAATTTTTTTTCACCATAATTTTGAAAAATGTTCATCAAATTCCAAAATGTCCACGAAATTCAAAAAATGTTCAAATTTTTTTTTAAGAAAATTTCATCTGAATTTGTCAGAAAATGTTCTTGAATTGAGAATTTTTTCATCAAATTTGAAAAGAATGTTCATAAAATGCAAATTCTATTCATGTGATAAATTTTATTCATCAATATCCAAATTCACGAGCATTTTTTTGAAATTCGTGAACATTATTTGAATGCAGGGACATTTTTGAGTCCACGAACTTTTTGAAATTCACTATTTTTTGTTGAATTGTGGAAAGTTTTTGAAACCCCAAATTATATAGGGGGCTCCCCGCTGCCACTCATGGGCCGGCCAAAATGGGCGCGCGGGGGCAGCAGGGGTGTGCGCGGTCCGCTCCCTGGCCCGTGCTGCGCCAATTGGAAACTAGTTGATGACATCATTTATTAAATGATACACTAATGTAAAATGAAAAACAATTTTTTTCTCAATGAAAAATGTATAAATGTTGTTTGTATCTCACCCAGGTGAAAATGAAAATGGTCTCATGAAAGGATATATTCCCATAATTTCAATGGGCAAAGATAACACATAAATTCTCATATTGTTGATGTTCACATTGTTCCCCTTTAGGAACAGCCTTTTGAATCATGTTTCACTTTATGGTCATTGAGTCCGTGCGCTCATATCAACCTGGCATGCATTACTATGTAGGTGCGTAGAAACAAAGTTTGGGTGCGATCTTTGTGCATTACCGATCTATGCATAGATAGAGAGTTTGTATGCAGGAATACTTGCGATCCTCATAATTACCACGTCTAATCAAATATATATCCTAGTATCAAACAATTTTCTTTTATAAAAAATAAGCGCGTGCACGCGCGCGCGCGCACACACACACACACAAGCGCGCGCACACAGGTGTTTGGAATTATTTACTTAGTTCTCATATAACATATATTTTTTCCTTGATAAGATGAGTATATCTCTTTCCTGGTTACCCAAGCTTCCATATATATATTTTAACCTTGGTGGGATTATTTTCCGCAGAGGTGACATGAGCCCTGAGAGTTTCCTAGACACCAGATTACTTGAAAAACATCTTTATTGATATCAATTTATTAGATAAATTTATTCAACATTGCATGGCTCAAGCAGGACAACCAGCAATTATATTATTGTTCTATACAACAACAGTTTGGAATTTGGACATTATGGGTCTTGCAATAGTGTCTGAATCGATGTTGCATTATACGATTACACATGTCTTCGCACCTCAGGCTATTACAGGGATCGAGAGTCTCACAAACCACATTATGAACAGATTCTGCAAATGCAACATGTACACACAGATCAAACAAGATATATTAGCAATGTGTTGAGTAATTTGAACAACAGGAAAGTTCACAAAAAATAGGGGTATAAAATGCTACATACCAGTGCCTGCATTGCAGGAGTGGAAGGTAGAACACATAACGGAAAGCACCATGAAAGCAATAGCTATGGAACACATGAGTGTCGGCCATCCTGTACTGTTCTTAGCGAGTGCCACGAGGACAAAGAGATTAGTTTTTTTTCTGCTTCTCTTTCCTTCTTATGTTCCTATGTGATCACTCCCTATATATAGAGAGACACAATAACATCTTAGATAATGATGTCACATTCATGTATTTCCCCTACCAATATTTTTGCCAAATCTTGCCGATTCAAGATAAATTTTGTTCGCCCTTTTATGTGGATCAATGACATTTATTTTATATGTATTTGCATGGTAATGCTAGTATTTATGATGATTCACAATCAAGTATTAGGCAATGATCCTAGAGTTAGAAGAAATCCCGGAGTGCTATTAATGTTGCAATACTAAAAGAAGAATACCTTTTTATATTTATACTTGAAAATGGCCAGTAAGTCTTTTATCTTGTCGTATTTATGGGGAAGGGTGGTGAAACCCTAGCTATTGATCATGCACTTATGTATCTCTCACTAATTAATATTGACATATCTTGCTAGTTTAAATAGTTATAGTGTGCTTGTTCAAATAACATAAACAAAGAGACATATCTCTAGAGAATGACAGAATAAATATAGTGCTTACTTAAATTAATGAAATAGCACATGTGACATTTATTTATTTGAATAGAAGAAAATATAAAATATAAAATTGTTATTTTTCTTTTAAAGTGTGGAAGAATATAAATGCAATATTTCTTAAATACATTGAACTGTGTGGCCCTCGATATTTGTAATAACAAGATATACAACATTCAATAGTATGACATAAATACAATATATAGAAGAGATACATAGCTCACCATCAACTTCAGGGACATATAAATGCGATATTAGTACAAAAGATATGCTTGCCTGTTGTATAAATGCCCAGTTCTAAGGATGGCATCCTTCCTTTTGTATTTTAGCACCATCATTAATAGATAAGCAAAAATATGTAACACAAATCAGATTTAAAGTAAAAAAGTGAATACAAAATAAGATGTGCGACATTATATGTCCAGTAGAATGATTTGGAAAATCCATGTACACCATTGATGCAAATGTTATCTGATGCCAAAACGATTGTTTAGACTAAAATAGAGGGTGCTAGTGAAACCAAGTTAAGGATAAAACAACTAATGCTCCTTGATCTCTTTCTGTCCATGAGAGCTTGAATGACTCTTGGATGGAATTCCTTAAAAGTTTATACCTTTCAAACACATGTGTGTAACTTTGTAGATACGCTAATTAACAAGCACCACACAACTATTCCGAACATTTGACTTCCTAACAGATCATGTGATGATAGGACATGTAGATAATAAAAGCTCTCTCAGATCCTGTGCCACTCCTTTTTCTGTAATTGAAGTCAAGTGCAGGTAAATACTAAAGAAAACAATTTGATTTCTATAAACTGAAATCAGACAAAACAAATGCTCCAAGCGTCATGTACCAACATCCTAATTTTGCACATCTGTCTATTGGTAGTGTGCTAGATTATTTACCATGAAAACCTAAAGTAAGACGGTATCAAAGGGTGGGTCATAAATTAACTGAATATGGGGGATGAGGATAATATAGAGACCTATATACAACAAATGGTTTTAAGCAAGAAAAGCATTAGTGCTATGAAGAGGCAGAGTGCAGGTAATAGATTGTATAACTCCATCTGAGAGAGCGCATTACCGAGGTCATCAGAAAAAATATAGGACCTCGAAATTCTCGCTACTGTTTCGAAATTGTAAAATAATGTGACATTGACAACAATGAATGATTGGAATTGGGTTCAATCCACCGTCAATGTGCCGCGTGGAGTTCATGGTAATATTTTGAATAGGGGCAAGCGCAAAGGATTGGAGGTTGATAATTAGTATTTCTAGTTATGCATTAGGTGGGTTTCGAGAGAGACTGTAGCTTCAAGATGAAAATACCTAATCACTGGTGGACTAAAACCAAGTATGATTCCAAAGTGAATGTCAAAAGGTTCAAGGCAAGGCTTGTGGAAAGAGAGTTTAGACAAAGAGAATGAATCGAGTATAAAAACATTCTCTCGTGTGTCAACCAAAGATTCTACCAGAGTCGTCACAACATTGGTAGCTCATTATGAGATAGAACTGCTCCAAACGGATTTTAAAACAACATTTCTAAATGGTGACCTAAAAGAAGACATTTACATGGCTCAGCCAGAAGGCTTTGTTATGGAAGGTAAGGAACATTTAGCATATCATATAAAGATATCACTTTATGGCTTGAAGCAAGCTTCAAGAGAGTGTTACCTTAAGTTGGGTAAGATTATTGAAACTTTTGGTTTCATGGAAATGTCGTGGACAACTGCATATATGTTAAATTTAAAGGCGGTAGGTTCACAATTATAGGGCTACATGTTAATTATATTTTGTTGGCCTATGATGTCTGCTATACGTCGGTATTTCCCCAAAGAGGAAGGGATGATGCAGTATAGCGACGGTAGGTATTTCCCTCAGTGACGAGACCAAGGTTACCGAACCAGTAGAAGAACTTCCTCACACCACATAAACAACACCTGCACACAAATAACAAATACTCGCAACCCGACGTTTTAAAGGGGTTGTCAATCCCTTTCGGGTACGGCGCCTCAAGATAGGCAAATAACATGATGTAAAAGTGGTAGATAGGATAAATAGATCGTGGAAGAAATAAATTGTAGCAAGGTATTATTGTATTTTTGGTTTAATAGATCTGAAAATGAATGCAAGGTAAAATAGATCACAAAGGCAAATATGATGAAAAGAGACCCGGGGGCCGTAGGTTTCACTAGTGGCTTCTTTGGAGAAAAATAGCAAACGGTGGGAAAACAATTACTGTTGGGCAATTGATAGAACTTCAAATAATCATGACGATATCCAGGCAATGATCATATATAGGCATCACGTCCAAGATTAGTAGACCGACTCCTGCCTGCATCTACTACTATTACTCCACACATCGACCGCTATCCAGCATGCATCTAGTGTACTAAGTTCATGAGAAAACGGAGTAATGCAATAAGAACGATGATATCATGTAGACGAGATCCGTTTATCTATTGCGGAGATATAGATCTCATATTGTTATCCTTAGTAGCAACGATACATACCTGTCGGTTCCCCTTCTGTCACTGGGAGCAAGCACCGTAAGATCGAACCCACTACAAAGCACCTCCTCCCATTGCAAGATAAATAGATCAAGTTGGCCAAACAAAACCCAAATATCAGAGAAGAAATACAAGACTATAAGTAATCATGCATATAAGAGATCAAGAAGAGTCAAATAACTTTCTTGGATAAAAACATAGATCTGATCATAAACTCAAAGTTCATCGGATCCTAACAAACACACCGCAAAAAGACTTACATCATATGGATCTTCAAGAGACCATTGTATTGATAATCAAGAGAGAGAGAGAGAG
>NC_057810.1:31102200-31103350 GCF_018294505.1 Triticum aestivum
AATAAAAAATTCTAGATACGTTGGAGACGAATCAGCATCCCCAAGATTAGTTCCTGCTCGTCCTCTAGTAGGTAAATGATAAAAACAAATTTTGATGTGGAATGCTTCCTAACATGTTCATCACATTTCTTTTCTTTATGGCATGGACATATGGACTTTTATATGACTCAAAACAATAGTCTAGTTTTGACATGAAGACTTTAAAACTCAAGCATACCAACAAGCAACCATGTCTTTCAAAATATCAACACTAAAGCAAGTTATCCCTAGCCCATCATGCTCAATCATTGATCCATTCATGAAACACACTCGAATATTAGCTACACCCAATGCTCAAATACGATCATAGTGCCCCTTAGTTGGTGCTTTATAAGAGAAGATGGAGACTCAAATTCAAAATAAAAATTGTATAAGTAAAATAAAGGCCCTTCGTGGAGGGAAGTATGGATTTGTAGAGGTGCCAGAGCTCAAAGCTTAAATTGAGAGATAAAAATAATTTTGAGAGGTATACTTTTCCCACCAACGAAAACGACTTGGAGCATCCCAAGACTTTGCAAGGAATTTATTATTTGACAACATAAAGTAATTCATTTTTCATTTCGGGGCTGGGCATCCCTAATACCTTTGCCGTACTTCGTGCAATGACAAGTGAATAAACACTCATCATGAGAATAACACATCTAGCATGGAAAATATTGGCTACCCTTTACCGCTTCGCGAGCAGTAGAGCACACAAAAGAGAAATGCATTTTGAACATTAGAGATGGCACATGCAAATTTGCTTAGAACGGGATGGAAATACCGCATATAGGTAGGAGTAGTGGACTCATATGGCAAAACTGGTTTAAAGGGTTTTGGATGCACAAGTAGTGATCATACTTAGTGCAAAATGATGGCTAGCAAAAAGATTGAGAAGCGACCAACCAAAAAGCGAAAAATCTCGTACCCAAGCATTAAGCATAAGTAACACCGAATAATGCACCATAAGTAGGATATAAATTTCATTGCATAACTATTGACTTTCGTGCTTGCATAGGGAATCACAAACCTTAACATCAATATTCTTACTAAAGCACGATTACTCATCAACATGACTCACATATCATATCATCATATCTCAAAACCATTACTAAGAATCAAGTTTATTTTA
>NC_057810.1:31103629-31107920 GCF_018294505.1 Triticum aestivum
CCAATGATCTTCATGAAAGTTTTTATTATATCCTCCTTGGATATCTATCAGTTTGGGACTATTATCATATATGTGTTGCTTTTGATAAGCTCAAACAAATATAAGTGAAGATCATGAGCATAAATTTTCTTTCTCTCAAAATAATCTAAGTGAAGCAAGAGAGAATTTCTTAAAAAATTACTAACTCCCAAATAAATCTAAGTGAAGCAGGAGAGCATTTCTTCAAAATTAACAAAGCACACCGTGCTCAAAAAGATATAAGTAAAGTACTAGAGCAAATCCGTGGCTCTAAAAATTGAAGTGAAGCATAGGAGCTAGCATAGCATAATTTTTGGCTCTCTCAAAAGGGTGTGCCCAGAAAGGAATCAATACTTAAAACACAAAGCAAAACAATCAAGGAATCATATCATACAAGACGCTCCAAGCAAAACTCATATCATGTGACGAATAAAAATATAGTTTCAAATAAAATACCGATGATTGTTAGAAGAAAGCGGGGATGCCACTTGGGGGCATCCCCAAGCTTAGTTGGTTGCTACTTCCTTGAATATTATCTTGGGGTGCCTCGGGCATCCCCAAGCTTAGCATTTTGCTTATCCTTATTCATTCATCCATCGTAAGATAACATGAAACTTGAAAACTTCAATCACACAAAACTCAAACAAAACCTTCGTGAGATCCGTTAGTATAAGAAACCAAACCACTACTATAATTACTGTAGCAAACCTATTTTTATTTTGTTTTTGCATTATATCTACTTTTTCCAACTTTTCTATGGCAAAAACTCATCAAAGAAAACCATAGAATCATCAAAACAAGCACACAACGCAAAGAAAACATAATCTGACAAAAACAGAACAGTCTGTAGCAATCTGAATATTTAGAATACTTATGTAATTCCAACAATTATGAAATAAATTGGTGGACGCGAGGAATTTGTCTATTAATCCTTTGCAAAAAGAATCAACTTGAAAGAACTCTTCTGTTAAAAATGACAAATAATCTCATGAGCGCGAAAGTTTCTGTTATTCATCAAGATCAAATAAACTTTCACCCAAGTCTTCCCAAAGGCCTTGCTTGGTACAAACACTAATTGAAACACAAAAAACACAATCATAAAAGTAGCATAATTTTGCTAACACTCAAGAAGAAAGCAAAAAGCAAAAATAAATTTTATTCATTGGGTTGCCTCCCAACAAGCTCTATCGTTTTATGCCCCTAGCTAGGCATAACGCGTAGGATCTAAGTTTTGTCACTCTTATCCTTGCTTACCTTGGAGGTATTTGTTGTAGGGGAATGCAATGGAAAACGAAAATTTTCGGTATAGCGAGCACGCCCAGGACCACTATGGAGACTGCATACAAGGTTTGATCTGATCCGTACCGACTCGAAGCACAGCGGAAGAAGAGTCGGTGTAGATCATCGGTGCAGATCCCCGCAGCTAGGATTTACAACCTCCCAACTGCGAGTGTGTACTCCCTCTCCGGACACCCCTTCGGGAGGCGGTCGGATAGTCCCCCAGACGATGTCGCGGACAGTCCTTCGGGAGGACACTCGAACAACCCCTCGTGCAAAAGATCAAAAACTACAATCTATCTACGGGGTTGCACACATACGGTGTCAGCTATCCGGTAGGGCTTCACCGTCCAGAACTAGTTCCTGCCGGAACCCAGACAACCATACGGCTCTACGAAACTCTTTTCGTGGGAGGGAGAGAAGAAGCCAGATAATGCATGGCATGTGTATGAGAGCAAGGGATGAAGAGATGGCAGCCCTCACCTCCTCTATTTATAGCAAAGCCAAGGGGTAGTGTGCCTCCATATTTTTACCAAAAACCCCATGCATTAGGTCACACATGAGGGTTTTAAGGTAAAAATGGGATGCCATGTGGAGCTCCAAGGAGCTCCACCACCCATGGCCGGCCACCCCTACCCCCCCCCCAAATGGGGTTCCTTCCCTTGTAAGCCACTTCCTTATAGAACTTTGACCAAGTCCAAAAAGGTGGCTCTACATAAATATCCCAAAAAGCACTTTCACTATTCACGACGACATTTTTCAGCGTCCGTTCGAACTGAAAATATTTATGTGGGCTTAGAACATTTCCATTACCCACCATAATAATTTTCAACGCATTCCGAAACAATTCCAGTTTTAGTGATTTTCATCTGCGAAACGCATCTGAAGTGGCTCCGGCAGCTCCGGAACATTTCAGGTTTTTATCTCAGAAAATTCCAAAAAGCTTCCAGAATGATTCTGGCACCCTCCAAGAATTATCAGGCATTTGCCAAAACCAATTTGACTTAATGGTATATCCCGAAACAACTTTTTAGTATCATCGAAACTCATCCGATGACCTCTCTCTGCGGTATGATTCCGCTGTCCGAAACTTTTTCGGTGATTTTCTCTCAGACTCCCTGTCTTGTATTCAGCAGATAGATGACCCTTAAGCGTGTGACCCTATAGGTTCGGTGAACTATAGACATGACCCAGAACCCCTTCCGATCAATGATCAACATCGGAGCCGTGGACACCCATATTGACCCCTATACCCACACGAATGAATATTTGAGTGAACCTCTTGTTGCAGTGGGCTATTCCTTTTGCTTCGCGATATGTCACAAACACCCGAGGTGAGATTTATTGCATTCCTATGGGTCAACAATTTGTCCACCATGCAAGTTACCTCGTTATCAGTTTTGTTCTGTTTTCTCGTTTTCGTATTTCGGCATCCCAGTGATCAAATCACAATGTGTCTGGCCAGACGATGATGGATACCGTTACACCGAGAGGGCTTGAGTATATCTCTCCATCGTCGGAGGAGCAAATCCCAATCTTGAGTTATCTTGTTACTTGCCATACTTTTTCGTGAACCCGTAAGCTGCCGAAATAGCCACCCAGTTACGGATGACGTTTAACAAACCCCAAAGCTCACGAAGCAAGTATGAAGGAACTTGATAATCTCATGGTCTAAGGAATTATGCAAACATTAACTTCTCTATGTTATTAACTATTAACTTGTGACGAATGTATCTCATAGCATAACATCAAAATGGGTCGATTCAACACAAATGTTCTACCAACATCGTGCCCTCATAATTGCCAGCATAGACATGCCCATGATTAGGAAAACATGATCATCATGCAATACATGAGCCAGTCTTAGAGGCAAGACTAGGAATACATTTTACCGTTTAGTATAGCACACGTGCACATGAGTTTTCCTTCGAGCCTCGTGGATATTGCAGACTCAAGAATCATTGCAGTTATAGCATGGAAGCTAAACATTCATTACAAACTTTGGAGATACAAAACAACTGATATTACTGCCTCTAGGGCATATCTCCTACATTTGTGTCGGGAGGCTTTGTAAATAAAGCATAAAACACATTATCCATGTAAACTTTAGCACTATTAAGTTGCTTTTTATCATAACCCCTTTGATTTCCGGCAGTGATCCAAGAATAGTGTTGATTAACATCGTTAAAAACTTGTTGGATCATATCTAAAACGGGGACTTGCTTTTTAAGATTCTCAACAAAGATTTGGTTATCTCCAAACAAATGTCTCAAAGCATAATCACTATTATAAAGAATTTCATCAATCACGGGTTTTTCACGATTCGTGCCATAAAAATCAAAGATTTCCCTAACTTCTCGTATTATGTAGTCAAATTCATTCATCAAAACAAGAGTGGCTAACTTTTTAGCTTTTGGATCCTTTATAATGGGCAACTCATAGAACAATCTTTTCAAGGTAGGATGAGTACGGATAAATCTAGTTTCAAGCTTCAAAACAAGTGCCGAGATATCTTCCGCATAAGATTTAGTTCATTTAAGTATGGGGATATCATCAAGACTTAATTTTCTGACACAATTGAAAAATTCTTGGATATGTTCTTTTCCCATAAAATTCCCTTGCCCCAAGACAAAAGTTTTGGCATCCAGATTACCCGTACGCTCCATTTAGGAGTTAGGACATCATCTGTTTCTGCCATACCAAAGTCACTCATGGTGACAAGTTCAAGAAAATAAAAGATCTGACAAGAAAACGGCGAACGAAAAAAGGGCGAATAAAACGACAAATTTTTGTGAAGTGGGGGAGAGGAAAACGAGCGGCAAATGGAAAATAATGTAAATTGCAAGGAGATAAGATTTATGATTAGGAACCTGGTTGATGTTGAAGATCCTCCCTGGCAACAGCGCCAGAAATTCCTTTTGATGTCTGCTAGAACTACGTTGGTATTTCCCCAAAGAGGAAGGGATGATGCAGTATAGCGACGGTTGGTATTTCC
>NC_057810.1:31107930-31112220 GCF_018294505.1 Triticum aestivum
CCAATGATCTTCATGAAAGTTTTTATTATATCCTCCTTGGATATCTATCAGTTTGGGACTATTATCATATATGTGTTGCTTTTGATAAGCTCAAACAAATATAAGTGAAGATCATGAGCATAAATTTTCTTTCTCTCAAAATAATCTAAGTGAAGCAAGAGAGAATTTCTTAAAAAATTACTAACTCCCAAATAAATCTAAGTGAAGCAGGAGAGCATTTCTTCAAAATTAACAAAGCACACCGTGCTCAAAAAGATATAAGTAAAGTACTAGAGCAAATCCGTGGCTCTAAAAATTGAAGTGAAGCATAGGAGCTAGCATAGCATAATTTTTGGCTCTCTCAAAAGGGTGTGCCCAGAAAGGAATCAATACTTAAAACACAAAGCAAAACAATCAAGGAATCATATCATACAAGACGCTCCAAGCAAAACTCATATCATGTGACGAATAAAAATATAGTTTCAAATAAAATACCGATGATTGTTAGAAGAAAGCGGGGATGCCACTTGGGGGCATCCCCAAGCTTAGTTGGTTGCTACTTCCTTGAATATTATCTTGGGGTGCCTCGGGCATCCCCAAGCTTAGCATTTTGCTTATCCTTATTCATTCATCCATCGTAAGATAACATGAAACTTGAAAACTTCAATCACACAAAACTCAAACAAAACCTTCGTGAGATCCGTTAGTATAAGAAACCAAACCACTACTATAATTACTGTAGCAAACCTATTTTTATTTTGTTTTTGCATTATATCTACTTTTTCCAACTTTTCTATGGCAAAAACTCATCAAAGAAAACCATAGAATCATCAAAACAAGCACACAACGCAAAGAAAACATAATCTGACAAAAACAGAACAGTCTGTAGCAATCTGAATATTTAGAATACTTATGTAATTCCAACAATTATGAAATAAATTGGTGGACGCGAGGAATTTGTCTATTAATCCTTTGCAAAAAGAATCAACTTGAAAGAACTCTTCTGTTAAAAATGACAAATAATCTCATGAGCGCGAAAGTTTCTGTTATTCATCAAGATCAAATAAACTTTCACCCAAGTCTTCCCAAAGGCCTTGCTTGGTACAAACACTAATTGAAACACAAAAAACACAATCATAAAAGTAGCATAATTTTGCTAACACTCAAGAAGAAAGCAAAAAGCAAAAATAAATTTTATTCATTGGGTTGCCTCCCAACAAGCTCTATCGTTTTATGCCCCTAGCTAGGCATAACGCGTAGGATCTAAGTTTTGTCACTCTTATCCTTGCTTACCTTGGAGGTATTTGTTGTAGGGGAATGCAATGGAAAACGAAAATTTTCGGTATAGCGAGCACGCCCAGGACCACTATGGAGACTGCATACAAGGTTTGATCTGATCCGTACCGACTCGAAGCGCAGCGGAAGAAGAGTCGGTGTAGATCATCGGTGCAGATCCCCGCAGCTAGGATTTACAACCTCCCAACTGCGAGTGTGTACTCCCTCTCCGGACACCCCTTCGGGAGGCGGTCGGATAGTCCCCCAGACGATGTCGCGGACAGTCCTTCGGGAGGACACTCGAACAACCCCTCGTGCAAAAGATCAAAAACTACAATCTATCTACGGGGTTGCACACATACGGTGTCAGCTATCCGGCAGGGCTTCACCGTCCAGAACTAGTTCCTGCCGGAACCCAGACAACCATACGGCTCTACGAAACTCTTTTCGTGGGAGGGAGAGAAGAAGCCAGATAATGCATGGCATGTGTATGAGAGCAAGGGATGAAGAGATGGCAGCCCTCACCTCCTCTATTTATAGCAAAGCCAAGGGGTAGTGTGCCTCCATATTTTTACCAAAAACCCCATGCATTAGGTCACACATGAGGGTTTTAAGGTAAAAATGGGATGCCATGTGGAGCTCCAAGGAGCTCCACCACCCATGGCCGGCCACCCCTACCCCCCCCCAAATGGGGTTCCTTCCCTTGTAAGCCACTTCCTTATAGAACTTTGACCAAGTCCAAAAAGGTGGCTCTACATAAATATCCCAAAAAGCACTTTCACTATTCACGACGACATTTTTCAGCGTCCGTTCGAACTGAAAATATTTATGTGGGCTTAGAACATTTCCATTACCCACCATAATAATTTTCAACGCATTCCGAAACAATTCCAGTTTTAGTGATTTTCATCTGCGAAACGCATCTGAAGTGGCTCCGGCAGCTCCGGAACATTTCAGGTTTTTATCTCAGAAAATTCCAAAAAGCTTCCAGAATGATTCTGGCACCCTCCAAGAATTATCAGGCATTTGCCAAAACCAATTTGACTTAATGGTATATCCCGAAACAACTTTTTAGTATCATCGAAACTCATCCGATGACCTCTCTCTGCGGTATGATTCCGCTGTCCGAAACTTTTTCGGTGATTTTCTCTCAGACTCCCTGTCTTGTATTCAGCAGATAGATGACCCTTAAGCGTGTGACCCTATAGGTTCGGTGAACTATAGACATGACCCAGAACCCCTTCCGATCAATGATCAACATCGGAGCCGTGGACACCCATATTGACCCCTATACCCACACGAATGAATATTTGAGTGAACCTCTTGTTGCAGTGGGCTATTCCTTTTGCTTCGCGATATGTCACAAACACCCGAGGTGAGATTTATTGCATTCCTATGGGTCAACAATTTGTCCACCATGCAAGTTACCTCGTTATCAGTTTTGTTCTGTTTTCTCGTTTTCGTATTTCGGCATCCCAGTGATCAAATCACAATGTGTCTGGCCAGACGATGATGGATACCGTTACACCGAGAGGGCTTGAGTATATCTCTCCATCGTCGGAGGAGCAAATCCCAATCTTGAGTTATCTTGTTACTTGCCATACTTTTTCGTGAACCCGTAAGCTGCCGAAATAGCCACCCAGTTACGGATGACGTTTAACAAACCCCAAAGCTCACGAAGCAAGTATGAAGGAACTTGATAATCTCATGGTCTAAGGAATTATGCAAACATTAACTTCTCTATGTTATTAACTATTAACTTGTGACGAATGTATCTCATAGCATAACATCAAAATGGGTCGATTCAACACAAATGTTCTACCAACATCGTGCCCTCATAATTGCCAGCATAGACATGCCCATGATTAGGAAAACATGATCATCATGCAATACATGAGCCAGTCTTAGAGGCAAGACTAGGAATACATTTTACCGTTTAGTATAGCACACGTGCACATGAGTTTTCCTTCGAGCCTCGTGGATATTGCAGACTCAAGAATCATTGCAGTTATAGCATGGAAGCTAAACATTCATTACAAACTTTGGAGATACAAAACAACTGATATTACTGCCTCTAGGGCATATCTCCTACATTTGTGTCGGGAGGCTTTGTAAATAAAGCATAAAACACATTATCCATGTAAACTTTAGCACTATTAAGTTGCTTTTTATCATAACCCCTTTGATTTCCGGCAGTGATCCAAGAATAGTGTTGATTAACATCGTTAAAAACTTGTTGGATCATATCTAAAACGGGGACTTGCTTTTTAAGATTCTCAACAAAGATTTGGTTATCTCCAAACAAATGTCTCAAAGCATAATCACTATTATAAAGAATTTCATCAATCACGGGTTTTTCACGATTCGTGCCATAAAAATCAAAGATTTCCCTAACTTCTCGTATTATGTAGTCAAATTCATTCATCAAAACAAGAGTGGCTAACTTTTTAGCTTTTGGATCCTTTATAATGGGCAACTCATAGAACAATCTTTTCAAGGTAGGATGAGTACGGATAAATCTAGTTTCAAGCTTCAAAACAAGTGCCGAGATATCTTCCGCATAAGATTTAGTTCATTTAAGTATGGGGATATCATCAAGACTTAATTTTCTGACACAATTGAAAAATTCTTGGATATGTTCTTTTCCCATAAAATTCCCTTGCCCCAAGACAAAAGTTTTGGCATCCAGATTACCCGTACGCTCCATTTAGGAGTTAGGACATCATCTGTTTCTGCCATACCAAAGTCACTCATGGTGACAAGTTCAAGAAAATAAAAGATCTGACAAGAAAACGGCGAACGAAAAAAGGGCGAATAAAACGACAAATTTTTGTGAAGTGGGGGAGAGGAAAACGAGCGGCAAATGGAAAATAATGTAAATTGCAAGGAGATAAGATTTATGATTAGGAACCTGGTTGATGTTGAAGATCCTCCCTGGCAACAGCGCCAGAAATTCCTTTTGATGTCTGCTAGAACTACGTTGGTATTTCCCCAAAGAGGAAGGGATGATGCAGTATAGCGACGGTTGGTATTTCC
>NC_057810.1:31198208-31203294 GCF_018294505.1 Triticum aestivum
AGTTTGAGACCAATCCTAACTAACCTTTCATGACAATTGTCATATAATTAATAAGAATCACCTGTAGAGATAAGGATTTCCAAATAGCATCTTCGATAAAAAAGCTGCACACGACAAAACAACTACTTTAACTTAGTGAGTATAACATAATCTATAGGATTCTTTTGGACACAGAATTTGCATACAACATTATGTAGGAAGAAATCTGTGCACAGCATCAGCTACTGTTACTTGAGAGTATAATATGCAAAGTTTTGAAATAAAGGCTATGGCAAATTGTGGTGAAAGCATTAGAACGGTAAATTGGTGATATAGCAAGCTAAATGGGCTAACAATGGCTCTAAACGGCTTAGCGCGTTGCCTGTCCATACGCTACACCGCCAAGACACACTATATAAAACTTTCATAATATGTCATCCACCATATCCTAAATTCCGTACCTTTGGCATTGTCTAGAAGGTGATGTGGTTAGCTTTTACATATAATTTTATCATATATTTAGCCGTTAGATCACCACAATCATCCGAAAACATATTACCATTACTACCTATTTTCTATAGGCATTACCTCAAACACATGGCAAGCAAGTCCAACAGGTAGGAGGAAAAGGGAATGTTGGAAAAGTTTATTCTGTTGAACTGGGAGGATCATTGCTTGCAGCTGGGTATCAATTTCATACTCGTCATGTCGTTGACGGCCAATTGAATCTGCTGCCGCTCGTAAGGTACATGCATGGTGGGTGTCTTGTCGTGATTGTAGCCATGCCAAGCTTTTGTCCCTATGTCTCGGTCCATCCATGAAAAAAAAAATAGCCTGCATAATAATTATGAACGTACTCAGAAAATGCATGCAAGGACCGAATATGGAAGTAGAAAATTGATAAACTTATGGTAATATGTTAACGTTAACTTATCAGTGCCACCTAGGAAAACTGTAGAAGTTAAATTCCAATGGATAAATTGGAATTTGCGACAAAATCTCAGTAACCTCTACATTCATAATTACTGAGACTCGCCTATAGAGATAAGGATTTGCACATAGCATCTTCTAAAAAAAACTGCACACTGCACCACAACTACTATAATTTTGTGAGTATCAAATAATCCATAGGATTCATTCGCAAAAATAAGAATGTGCACACAACACACTTTAGAAAAAAAATATGCACATAATATTAGCTATTGTTACTTGAGAGTACAATATGACATGCTATGTGACATAAATTCAGTACCTTTAGCATTCCTTCCAAGGATATGCTGTTAGCACTCACAATTTTATATCCTGTTTTTGAACTTTTGTCCACAATCATCGCAAAAGAAATAACCATTGCCTATCCCTTTTCTGTAAGCATTACCAAATCTCCACATTCATCTGAAAAGAAATAACCATTGGGTAGTAAGCAGTACCTTAAACACATGGCGAACATGTCCTAGTGTCCAAGAGGTATACGGTGAATGGATGATTGAACTGTTCGGAAGAAAAAGGCATGTTGAGCAGAGAAAGCAGCTCGGGATCGATCTCTTACTCGTCATGTCGTCCAGGTCAAAGTGAGGCTGCTGCTGCTGCAGCTTGTAAGGCACATGCATGGTGGTCGTCTTGCCGTGGTTGCAGCCACGCTGCTCTTTCCTTCGCGGTAGTCTCAGAACGCCTTGATTAACCATTATGCATGACACATCTTCACGACAGCACCCATCATCTTCCTAGGTGAGGGGATGATGATAGATGACAGTAGCGCACGTGAGATGCGATGGAAAGAGTACATGATACGACTGATGGCTGCTCGGCAAGAAATCAGCGACGGCGAACGGACCGTAGAGACGAACATGGATAGAGGACGACGCTCACGGACCGCACCCAGAAAGACGAAGAGACCGATTGCGTTGGTAGGTGGGACTCGGGAGTCCGGATGGCAATTTCAGTGGGATAAGGACCTTCTTTAGCCAGAGAAAGGAAGAAAGCCAAAGTCTATCTGTGGGATACAACGACGCATGCGGACCAGGCTGGTCGTCGTCGTCCTGCGCAGCGAGTAGCGGTAGTTTTTTTTTTTTTAACAAACAGGCAACTTGTACATATCGACACAGCCCTTGGTGTCTTTCCATGTTGAGCCTATCGGCTAACTAAAGCTCTGGCAAAAAAAACTTTAGTTAATTTGTGTGCATGCATGCATATATGTGCACATGAACCTGCCTTGCTGGTGTACATATAGTACGTGTATTAGTCTGTCTCTTTGTTTGCCTTGGCGTCTATGTCCGAGTCTTTTATTGGCTGGCTCGCAAAGTTTTGTGTACACCTCGTGATTGCATGTAAAAAAAATCTTTTTAAGGCAGCCTAGCTGCTTTGGCCTATGCGAAGCGTGCTTGGCTTGGACTTTTTCATCATAGGCACATATACGTGGCAGACTTGATATGTCCAAAATAATGCATGTATATGATATTTGTATGTAATGTTTACGCCTTTAGATCTTAACCATTTATATCTAAAATTAATGGTCAAGATAATTTAATCTGTGTGGATGAACGTGATGGCTTATTTGACTTCCAAAATAATGCATGTATATGATATTTGTATGTAATGTTTACGTCTTTAGATCTTAACCGTTTATATCTAAACTTAATGGTCAAGATAATTTAATCTGTGTGGATGAACGTGATGGCTTATTTGACTTCTGTCTTAAGTATATAATAGATTCCGGATTGGACGGTTCCATATTTGGCGTATATGAACCGAGGCGAGTTACCAGATGATGAAGTTCTGGCCAGACAGATAGTCCAGCGATCAAAGTCCATGGTTATTCACAATGGCGAGTTACACCAGTGCGTGTCTCAGGCATGTTCCAATCCTGTGTTTCTCCTGAAGAGGGCCAAGAGATTTTGCGTGAGATCCATGAAGGAGATTGTGGTCACCACGCCGGTTCAAAATCCCTGGTTGCTAAAGCTTTTCGTCATGGTTTCTACTAGTTGACAGCTCATGCTGATGCTGAGGAGCTGGTAAAGCGGTGTGACGCTTTTCAGAAGATCTCACGCCGAGCTCATGTTCCGGCTCAAGAGCTACGGATGATTCTATCACTTGGCCGTTAGGTACTTGGGGGCTTGATAAGGTGGGACCTTTTAAGCGGTCTAAAGATAAGAAGACCCACCTGTTGGTGGCGGTTGACAAGTTCACTAAATGGGTTGAAGCGGAGCCCGTAAGCAAGTGTGACGCAGCCACGATGGTTCAATTAATCAAGAAGGTGATCTGCCGCTTCGGCTTTCCACATAGCATCATCACGGATAATGGCACGAACCTGTCCAAAGGTGAGACGGAGGATTTCTGTCAAAGAGAGCATATCCAGCTTGATGTGTCATCAGTGGCACACCCCCAGTCTAACGGGCAAGCTGAGAGAGCAAGTCAGGAAATGTTAAAGGGCAGCAAGCCCCGGCTTATGGTTCCTTTGAAAAGGACGCCGGGTTGTTGGGTGGAAGAATTACCCTCTGTGTTATGGAGCATAAACACCACCCCCAATCGATCAACAGGTTATACACCTATCTTCATGGTTTACGGGGCAGAGGCGGTACTCCCAAGTGATATTCGTCATGACTCGCCCCGGGTTGCCTATTATTTTGAAGCGGACAACGAGCAGGCACGTCAGGAAGCACTAGACCTGTTAGATGAAAAACGGGACATGGCTTTGGCTCGTTCGGCGGTTTATCAGCAAGACCTGCGGCGTTATCACAGCCGCCGGGTCAAGACAAGAACCTTTCAAGAAGGCGACTTGGTGCTTCGGCTCATCCAGGATCAGACCGATATGCACAAGTTATCCTCACCTTGAAAAGGACCCTTTGTGGTCAGCAAGAATCCGCACAACGGATCATACTACCTCATTCATGTTCGAGAGCACGCAGATTCACGTAAATCTGAGGAGGAGACCCGGCGGCCGTGGAACATAGCTCTCCTTTGGCCTTACTACACCTGAGCCATAGGCTCCTCTTATGTACATATTTTGACAATGTATATATTATGATAAAATATAATAAACCGGCATCCTTGCTATAAGCGGGGTCTCTGCCGTTTTTTTCCAATATCTTTTGATTACATGGGGGCTTCAGCTGACAAAGCGGAGTTCTGCCTGTTAAACCGGCTATCACGCCACAATATAGCTTGGGAGCTTCACACCCAAGGGGCCAAAGAGAGTCTGGTTACTATGCATAGCTCAAACATAGGCACCCATTGAGCATAGCTCACGAAGTTACTTGGGGGCTCTTTGTGCAACGCAACAAAGAGTTTGAAAGGACCCTTGTAATATGCTATCAAGCACGGCTTGGAAGCCTGGTGTATTCACCTAAAACCCCGGTTAACCTGCCTTTATCAAGTAAGCCACTCCTATCCAGGTAATCCTCGCATGACCCGCCGAACGTTTGACAAGTCAATCTTATACGGACCCTGAACTTGTCAAAGTTAAAACGACGATTGGTTAGTTGGAGGCCATCTTGAAAGGCTTTGTAAAATGGTTTAATTCAGCGGCCTGGCAGCCCATGAAAAGCCTCGAATTTGGGCTTGGCAGCCCTTGAAAAGCTTCGACTACACAGTTTTTATTTGCCTTTGTCAAAGAATTTTTCTTTTGATGAAATTTTATGTTGAACCGGCGTCTATTGACCCGGCATGGCTATCAGTCATCATAGTAACCCGGTGTTTGTTAACCCGGCTTGGCTTTCAGCTACAAGTTGTCAGACCACACTCATTATTAAACAGGTGTTTCATAACTCGGTCTGGCTTTGACTACATGTCGCCAAGAGGATCATCCGGTGTTCATCACAACCCTGTATGACTTATTATACACCAGCACTGCATGGTGGGAGTTATCAACACTCAAGATTTGGGTTCACCCTTACTACAATCAAGTTGGTAAGCCAACAATATGATTTAATTTTGCAGGTATGATCTATTTCATATTTTGATATTTTTACAGCCTTGGTTATCTACCAGGCTTTGTATTGGGCATTATGACCCGTCCGGTGGTAAACCACCAGGACAACTTTTCTTATGCAGACATAAGGATTGCATGAAATTATCAAGGTATATAAGCAAGCATAGCAATAATCATGGCGGA
>NC_057810.1:31851486-31987456 GCF_018294505.1 Triticum aestivum
GCGCTAATCATATCAACAACGTGCACACCGCAGCTAGATGAAATAGATCGAAATTGAGGTTCTGCTTGCTCGTCCTCCATCCTGCTGCTCCGCCACAACTTTCCCCAACTCCGGTTGCACTGCCGCCCTCCAGTGCCCCTACCGCCGACTCCTATCGGCCCCCTCTCGCAGCGCACATTGCTGGCCCCTGCCCCAAACCATACCCATTGGTGATGTGCCGTTCTCCCGTCACACTCCGCAGCACCCTTAGGGGGCGGCAGCTTGGCACCTCGCATCATTCGTTTGCCTGCTATGGTTCAGCAACACAAGATGGGAAGATGAACAGCATTACAGCCAAGGTTAGCCTCTAGCAAGAAGCTCCACCCTTCATGGTTCAGGGTGGACGCACCGCGATCGGCCTTTTGCACCGCTCCTCGTGGCATTCCGAGAAGGACCGGAAACGCTCGGTCGGTCCAGCCCGCTAGCAAAATTGGCCGGTCCGGGTCCAGGAAATTAGGCCCGCTCAGCACTCGGCCGGTCCGGTCTTTGACCTGGGGACCGCTCGGCGGACCGAGAAAGCGCATTCACCGCCGCCGCCGTGCTTCGTCGTCGTGGCCACCGGCGTCCCCTGAGTGAACCATCATGTCCAGGAGCTTCCCCTCACCTTCCTTCCTCTCCTCCCTGTGCCCCATAGCCTGTTTTTTCCGCTCGCCGTCGCTGCCGTGCGTGCACTGAAGCCGTTCGCGAGTTCTCGACCATGCCAGTTCACCGTCCATGGTGTTCGAGCGCCGGAACAACTTCTGTGTTTGTCTCCCTCCCCTCCGGTCGTGTCTCCGGCGATCACCATCCACTCGCGATTCCATTTTTGCGCCGAGATCGCCAGCAGCCTCATGCAGCTCGGCGACCCCGACGTGTTGCGCCGCCTCGCGGGCAGCTCGGGCAGTCGCCGGAGGGGATGCAGAGCATGTGAACCACCTTCTACACGAGCGGGCTCGGCGTCGGGAACTTCCTCAACAGCTCTGCTCGTGACGTTCGTCGACCGGCCACCAGGGCGAGCGCCGGCAAGAGCTGGATCAGGTGACAACCTGAACGACTCGCCACCCGTCGACTTACTACTACGTGTTCCTGCTGCTGCTCTCCGTGAGGAACATGGCGGCTCTTTTGTGTGTAACTAAGACCAGAACTGCAGCTAAATAGGGCAGCTAAACAGAAGCTGGAAGGACAAGTTGGCTCCGGTCCCAACGAGCCGAAAGCTTGACCGAGCTGGCATCACTTCGCGTCCGGTCCTGAAAATACAGGACCGCAGGCAAGCTCGGTCCGGTCCGGTCCGGGACCGCCGGCGGCCGGTCCAAACTTGTCCAGGCTGACCTCATGGTGCACTTGGATTTGTGAGGTCCCACAACTACATGTGGCAGTGTAAAGTACACGAATCAGCGGCAGTAGATATTTACTAGTAGTGATCTAAGCGGCCTTATATTAGTTTACATAAGAAGTACCAAACCAAACAAAGGAAAATAATGACAAATTTAACAAATAATTTACCTTTGCAATAAACGATAGAGGTGTGTTACCACAACACATCAATGATACATGGGTAAAAAGACATACACATGAGGATTAAATAACCTCAACTTAAAATACTATAAAGAAAATGCAATGCAATCCGAATGAAGGTAAAGGACAAAATAGTACTTCAACAAAACAATTAAACAAACAAACAAACAAACACCGCAACACAAGACTTTTTAGAACTGTGCTTGAATCCAATCTACAGTGTTCTTCTCCACCTGGAATGCGCTTGGTGATAACATCATCTGAGATGGCAGGCTCCGATCCAAACACCACGTTGGCTACCGTGATCACTCCGGGGTTCTGGCTGCTCAGCGCCGCGATGGCCACCGCATGAGTATTCCCATTATTGAACTGGTAATGGACGAGCCCTTGGGAACACAAACACGTCTCCCTTGGCGAGAACCTTGGTGAAGTGCCTATTTCAGGGTTCGAGGTGACGAAGCCGACGTGGAGACAACCCTCTAGCACGGTTCAAGATCTCGGTGGAGCGCGGGTGGGCTGTGAGGAGGGTTGAGGCCGTTCTGGCGCATAGTCAATGCGGACGACAGAGATGCCCATGGTGTTAAGGCCGCCAATCTGCGCGACGTTGACGGCGGGTCACCGCGGAGCCCTGCTTGTTCGCCGTGTTGCCGGACAGATGGATGCCAGAAAAGAAGAAGTCCTCGGCGACGACTTCGTTCGCAGCTTTGCAAGGCAGCCCATTGACACGCACTGCGGTTGATGGATGCATTCATCGAAGATGTGAGAGACGAGTGATCGGTTAACTACAATTCCATGAGAGTACATCAGTCAGTGTGCATTGACATTACCTTGAGACGTCTTGTCAGCGACGCAGAAGTCCTGGAGAAGGCTGGGGTCGGAGGCGGCGACGCCATGCTGTGAGCATGCAAAGGCCAAGAGAGCACCTGCAAGGAGCAGCACACGAATGGCCACCATGTCTCTTGTTTTCACCTTCACTGAAACAATTACCAAGCAGTGTTTGATACTGGCAGGAACGTGCCCTCTGTCAAGCTTGGGAAATGGTTGCTGTGCTGCTTGAACTGTGATCTCTAAACAACAATGGAGGTTAGTATTTATAGGGAGATCCTGACATAGTGCCATGTACACTAGTGTAAACCGGGCAATAGCACCGATTCGTAAGGCCCTTTAGTACCGGTTCCACAACCCGCACTAAAGTGTGGTCACTAAAGCCCCCCCCCCCCTTTAGTACCGGTTCAACACGAACGGTGCTAAAGGCCAACCACGTGGCACGAGGCCAGTTCCGGGGGCCGGGAGCCCTTTAGTACCGGTTGGTAACACCAACCAGGGTACTAAATGTTGTGCGTTTTATTTTTATTTTTTATTTTTCAATTAAATTTGTGTATCAATTTAATTCTTTTTCGTTTGCTGGTATTTTACGATACTACACATTGTACACGTTTATGCACATATATATATAGCTATACATGTGTGTATGTGTGAATTAATTAATATGATAATTTTCTAGTAGAACCAATCATGCATATATATATATATATATATATATATATATAATATATATCATCAATGTCTCACAAATTATCATATTAATTAATTCACACATACACACATGTATAGCCTATATACAATTTCTTCTACATATGCATGTTGCCTTCGGAGCCAGTGGTATTAGCCTAATTGGTGCCTTCGGAGCACGATGGAGGCGGTAGCGGGTAATAGTATTCTCCCTTCGGATTTATGACCTGGTCGAGCAAAATTCCCGTTATTTCCTCTTGAAGTGCTTCTACGCGCTCCGTTTCTAGGAGCTTCTCCCGCACCTCTGTGAACTGTTAAAAAGGAGATCAATATGCATTTGTATTAGTTGTGGACTAGATATCGATAATGGTGTAAAAATTGTGAATAGTGTTTTGACAAGCGTACTCATTCCTGTCTTTGAGATCTGCCCCTTTCGGGACGCCATCATGCGAATGTTCTCGCAAACGCAGAATGCACACAGATCAGTCCCCTGCGCCTGCTTGAGGGCCTTTACGAGAATGGAATTTGATCAGATAATAATTAATCAAGCATGATAATTAAAGAGATGGCAGCTAGCTAGCTAGCTAGTACTGCTTAATTACTTACCTTGGGTCGAAACCATTTAAGCTTTTGTTTCCATTCTCTTGGGATCACGCTGATGAACCTTGCCCAAGCCCTGCCCGCCGACAAAGGAAAATGAATAAAGGGGTTATTAAATAGTTCATATCATGAAAAATGACGAACTAAATAGGCCGAGATATATAGTTAATAATGATTGAAATTACATGTTGACTATCCCAAACAAGATGTTATAATCAGTTTTTTCTTTGAGTAGTGAGTCCAGTATTTCAACTGTTCCGGCGTCAACTTTAATGATACACAAGACCCAGTGAAATCTGCATGCACACACGTTTGCATGTCTTAATTAAGCGGGCATATGTAAAGCAAAAACATTAGCTAGCTAGTAGGAAAAAACATAGAATTTGTAGTACAAGACAGTGTGACTCACTGGAAGTTGTAAAAAAATAGTATATCTTCATTGTATTTGAGGCGCTTCAAGAACTCTAGCATGTGTCCTCTACGTCCTTTTGATAACGTGGATTTAGTTTCCATGTGTATTCATTAACGGTGTTTGGGTCAATGAACCCAATGCCAAAGCGTCCACCGTTTCTCATTTCATATATCTTCATCCTGCATATAATACCACAGAAAAGAATATAGTAAGGATAATTACAGGTAATGATTGATCAAAAGGATCAGTACAGCTAGCTTGAGACTTAAATTACAGAAAGAAATCACTTACAGACAATAGCAACTGACGATAGATTTGTCGAGTGCGTCTTGATTGTATAACTGAAACAGTTCAGAATACTCAACGGACACAGCTTTCTCATGGAAGTAATGCTCCTCCTTGACATTCACCATGAGGGACAATCGATCGGAAATCTTGGTAATGTTCATGTACCATTGATGCAATTCATACATTCTCGTTGGGAGGTTCTTGACCTTGTCTGGCTCGACCAAAGGTTGGCCCCGGACATATTTCTGTTTTATTTCATCCTCTCTAAGCACAGGCATGGCTCGATCTCGAGGAGTTGTCCAACAGTGATTTTGAGAACTTCAGCCTGCATTATATGGTCCTCCGTTATTACCACATTGCCCCACCTCAGGAACGTAAACTGTTTGCCCACAATAATATTGGGCGCGCGTACTTCACGTGTTGTTGGCACAACAAGCGAGGGGATCGATTGCGCCACCTGTTCTTCCAGCTGGGGAATGGTTTTCCCGCATTTTTGACAGCTGCTTCTTGTTTGCTCGATCCTGAGCTCGCCTCCTTACGTAGACGTGCTCGATTTAACTTCCTGATGTGGCGCTCATAGTCTGTGTCAACAGGCTTGGGAGCTGGTGGTTGAGCCATACAAATGAAGTGGTCAATCGTTTCCTCAGACACTTTCTCCCTTGGCGGCGGTGGCGGTTTCGGTGCAAAATGGGCTTCCACCTCGGACTTCGATATGGCTGCGATTTCCTCCTCGGACCTGTCATAAGACCTCTGCGGAAGATGCGTGAGGCTTGGACCATATTTATATCGCTTGCCTCCGCCTGTACTTCCTGTACTACCTCGAATCGTACCGCTACGCACCATAGCTGCGGGGTGTCTCTTCTGCGATTGCTGAGGCGGCGGAGACGCCGGCTGACGGGCTGAGTTGGACGAGGAGGAGTGGCCGCCTGAAGCTGTGCCGGACTTGGAGGAGGAGGTGGCCTGAGGTTGTGCCGGACTTGGAGGAGGAGTGGACGTCTGACGCTGTGGCGGACTTGGAGGAGGAGGAGTGGCCTGACACTTTGCCGGACTTGGAGGAGGAGTGGCCTGACACTTTGCCGGACTTGGTGGACTTGCAGGAGCGGGAGACTGCTGACTCGGTGGCGGACTTCGACGAGGAGTCGGATGACGCGGGGTCGGTGGCCTTCGAAAGATGATGCAATCCTTTTTCCATAGGATGATACGATGGTTGGCGTCTCCGAGAAAGCGCTCGTCCTCACCTCCAGAAATGTCAAGCTCTAGCCCCGAATATGGCTGCACCACCTCGTCAACCATGACACAAGCATAGCCCTCTGGAATCGGGATGCAATGGTAGGTTGCTTTGGGGGTAACTGGAAAAGCAACGCTGTCCGCCACCTTCATGGATATGTTCTTCATTTTGACGTGTAGCTCGCAGCTAGTGTTCTCCGTGATGTCATCCACGGGGTATCTACCCAGCATTGCATCATCCGGGGCGGAACCCACGCTGCTTCTCTGCATGGATGGGACGGTGCTATCCAATGCTGGATCATCCGCTAGCTGCTGCAGCTGCTGAGACCCCCTTTGCTGGCTAAGTGAGTCGATCTGCTCCTACTGCCGCTGGAATTTGACTGCCAATTCCACTTGACTTGCTTCTAGGCCTTGAAGGCGTTCATAGTCCCGCTTCCTCTACTCCTCCTCCATCTTCCTCTTTTTATCCTCCGCAATCTTCTTTCTCGCACGGGTTCTGTAGTCGGTGTTCCAGTCTGAAAACCCCTCATACCACGGAATAGCGCCCTTGCCTCATGTTCTTCCCGGTGTTTCAGGATTTCCCAGGGCACGCGTAAGCTCGTCGTTCTCTCTGTTGGGCTGGAACACCCCCGATCGTGCCTCTTCTATTGCAACAAGTATCGCATCGTCGGCTCCGTTCAGACATGCCTTCATCGAAACTTTGCCTGTCTTCGGGTCCAACTCCCCCCCATGCGCATAGAACCAAGTCCTGCACCTGGGGGCCAGCTCTTAGTATCCGGAGTGACACCTCCATTCTCCATCTCTTTCTCAGGACTTATCCCACTTAGGCATTGCCACCGCATAGCCACCTGGCCCCAGCTTATGGAACTTATCCTTTTTTTCGGCATTCTTCTTATTTATTCTCGACCGTTCCTTAGCTAATTCCGAATCCTTGAATTTCACGAAATCGTCCCAATGAGCACGTTGGTTCTCTAGTGTTCCCTCGAATACTGGAGTCTTCCTTCCTCCCTTGACGTACTTGTCCCATTCACGATTCTTGTGGTTCTTGAATGCAACCGCCATCTTCCTAAGAGCAGCGTCCTTGACTTTCTGCACATCTGCTTCTGTGAAATGATCTGGTAGGGTGAAATGTTCCATGAGAGTATCACAAAGCAGATCTTTTTGATTCTTGTCGACAAAAGTAACATCTGGACGTGGAGCAGCGTCCTCTTTGCCTTTTTGTCCTTTTTCTTTTGCTGGCTCTCTCCATTCTTGAAGGGAGATCGGGAGTTGGTCCTTCACAAGAACTCCGCACTGACGAATGAACTTGTCTGCAATCTTCTTAGGCGCTAATGGTTCGCCATTAGGTCTGACTGCCTCGATATTGTACTTTACGCCCTCCTTCAACTTTTTGTTCGGGCCTCGTTTCGTCCTTTTGCCTGAAGATTTGCTCGATCCGGATGGCTGAAAGAACAAAGATCGATTCGTTAATATATCTTCAAGTTATTTAAAACATGTGATGATCACCAGAAACCTGCTTATATAAATATATATACCTCGCCGGTGTTTGTTGTTTCAGGATCAACATGTTCTTCGTCATCGTCATAATCGTAGTTCATGACTTCATTAATTCGGTCGTCGCGATCGAATATCATATCACCCTCTCCGGTGTTGTTTAGAAATTCGGAGCCGTCATAATCTTCTTCATTCTGATTATCATCTGGCCCGCGTATCATATCGAACATGGTCTGTTCTCCCTCTCTGTCGATATTGTCTGCCATAGCTTTTATTTAACTAATTCAAAAGAAATATAAAACAATTTAGTATTCATATTACATCGTCTCGAATAATAGATATAATCTCGAATACTTCGTCTAGAATAATAGATACAATCTTGAATACATCGTCTCGAATAATATATAATATTGAATAGTACATCACTGGCTAGCTAATTAAAGATCGAATACTACAGAAGAATAGTCTCGAATAGTGGACTGAAGTATTTATCCACGTCCTCCTTAAACCATGGTTCGCCACAGTACATGCGATTGAACATGGCAGTTGATAGAAGCCACACGACGGTAATGAACTCACCGCCGCTGTTGAGCTGCCTGGCGTGGGAATCCCTGCTGCAGTGGTGGGACGCATAGCACAACATCTCCACCCACACCCCAAGTACCACCTTCAGCACCTCCGGCACGCCCCGCTCCTCCATATCTAGCAGCCTTCTGGCAAGCTCTGCTCCATGGGCTAAGGCAGGCGGAGCTCCAGAGCCAAGCTCCTTTCTTTGGATGCGTTCAATGAGATTCTTCGCACCTGGCTTACCCAATCCCACATATCCTACTTCAGCAGTGGCATACAATCCTGGCCGAACAGGGCTGGGAAGCATGTAAGGCCGTTCAACAAGGAGGAATAACATGTAGTTAGACAGCTCCCTGATTGCCTCCACAAGGGGACCTGCATGCCAGGTATAGATGAAAATTTCCGTGGCAAAATGCCAGGTAAAGATTTTATTATCAAAATCAATGCCCGTGTTCAAGGTGGGATCCTCAAAGAATCCATGCCATGGATTCAACGCGCACTGGCCACTGTAACTCATCATGATTTCCTCTTTACCTGCACACGCCTCCACCATTCTTTGAATCTCTTTTAGCACCAACTTCTTAGTAGCATCTGAAATCACAGTTAAGGAAGGGTGCATCTTCTTCCACAAGTCCCCGCACACAAACAAATTACGCTGCTCGAGTCCAATCGTAACTTGAACGGTTGACCCATCCACCTCCAGCAGCATTAACTTGTACTGTCCAATGGAACCTAACCATCTTCTACTTCTTTCTGCTGCCTTGACATGCCGCCGAGCAGATATGATTATGCTATGGAGCCAATCCCATCTTCCAGCACGCAACAATGCACACATCCATGTTGATCCAATCGCCCTCAACACTGATGCTGTCTCTAGGAGGAAAGCCCCACCCAGTAAGATGTACGTGACGATGACATCAACTCTTCCGAAATCATTTGTACCATTGCTGGATCGAAAGAGGAAGAATGTGGTGATGATGGCAACCAATGAAACAACACGGATGAAGCATCCCCGCCATGTGTGGATCACGGTTGCCTTGGTGTACAAAACATCATGCATCAAAGACAGCTGCATCTCAATCAACTCACACGCACATCCCTTATCAACTACTACCCTTATGGCTTTACTCTGGAATGGGGACGGCCAGAACTTATAATCCATGAACTGACCCATGCAAATGGGGAGCAGGTCATGAGCTCCCTGTAGAACCTCTTCAAAACCCAACCCCTCTGCCTGGTCCCACAATTCATGCGGGCGGTAAGGCGCTATTTGATCTTGTTGTTGAGCCTCTCTAAACTTCCTACTTTCAAGGAGGTTACTGATGTTCTCCAGGTTAGCTGACTTAAGCGCCCATACTCTCTCCCCATACTTGAGAATACCAGCGACAAATATCAACACCCCGCCTGTGACCATGGTCCAGCTGCCTGCCGTATACTTGTACAAGACATAAGCTACTCCAAAGGCCTGCACAACCAGAGAGAGTAGGTGGCGTGGCCATAGATGGTTGTCTTCCATGGCATAGGCAGTGACAGTGTCCTGGCCACCGAGATGCACCAACAGGAACGGCGTCCAGAACGCCGCAAGCTGTTGGTACTCATGGGACTTACTACAGAAGGACATGTGGCCAAGGATGTATATCTCTATGGAGTCAGCCAGCAGGTATGCTAGCCAGAGCAGGGTCCTTGGGACGATGGAGATGTTCCGCCGTCGCGTTCTAGCAAACATGAGCAAGAACACTTGCAACACAAAGCTAAAAAGCACTAGGACTTGGACCTCCCAATCATTCCACAGGCGCACCACTCCAGCCATCAGCGACCACTGAAATCCACATGGCAATCATCATATATACCAAAAATAAATTAGTTAAAGATACGCAAACTCCTTGAAAAAGTACACACAATGACAAAGAAAATCTTACAATGATACGCAACACAGTAAAACGTCGAATATATGTACATGTATCTATGATTTTCTACTTCCTTGATTTTTCTACGAATTTGTCTACGTAGTTCACACACTTGAGCATCTTTGCATAAGTACATAGTATATCGATGCACTCTGAGATAAGATGCAGAAGGTCCAGCAACACGACGGTGTCCTCCTCCTCTTCCTACCGCATTGACCTCCCGCGCTGGCGGGGAGGAAACCCTATACCGCCGCCGCCAGAGAACTCGGCCAGGCAAAGCTCCACCGGAGCCAGCGGGGCTCCCTCGTTCCCTGCGTGTAGGGGCTGGCGCAGGTCTGCCTCCTGGGGCTATGACGTGGGGCAGGCGCTGGGAGCCTTGGCGGAACAATGCGCGGGTGTGCTGATAGGCGCATGCAGGTGCAGTGGGCAGCGCTTTGGGCGGCATGGTTGATGGAGGTTCATGTAGGGGTGAGCTATGGTGGTGGTGGATCTGGCGCCCAACGGGTTCCTGAGGTGAGGGTTGGGGGCAGCGGATGATGATGGCGGTGGTGTCCGGCGGTCTCTTCTCACGGGCGTGTAGGCGGGGCACTGGTCGGTTGGTGGTGGCCTTTAAGTTGGACTACGGTTACAGTCTTACAGAGCTCTGCTTGTGGAGCCGAGGCAGAGCTCTGTAAGTATCGAATCTATGCTTTAGGCTGCGGACATGGCGTTGTCTGAGCTGATTACATGAAGACGTCGTCGTGGTTTTCCTCTCGGTGGCATAGGTCCAGGTGAAGACATTAGTCCGTTATCAGGCTCTGCACCGGCGATGCTTAGCGTCGTTCCCCCTCCTTGTGGAGCTTAGGTGACCTAGGGTGTGTCATGGTGTTGTATTTTAGCTTAATTGTTTTCTTTCTCGGCAATGTAATCGTGTGTGTTTATGATGTCTGGTTATCCCGGGATCTGCTTGTAAGAGGGCCTCCTCGGTACCATGTATATATTGTTCAGCCTTGTACCTTGGTTGTTGCTTTACCTATATAATATAAAGAGGGGCGCGAGCCTGTTTTGACATGAGCGCACTCTATATAATATTCTTGTGGTAGGCTAGACCAACCAAATGATACATTTGACATAATATGCACTGTTGTAACCTCTGGGCGCCAAATAAACTACGAAAACCACCTGTCTAATTCAGTGAGTGAACACAAGTGAGGAAAAAAAGACACGCGATGGTTCCAGCACTATAACCTACTACATACATTTTAGAGCAGTTTTAACATGCTCCCTCTGGGGGTAAGAGGGAGCATGTTAAAATTTGCCTACATTTTAGGAAAAATTGATGTCTAAGCTAAAAAAGATTATCTACAATGCTTCAGAGAAATGCTCCATTGATAATACAGTTTTCCCAATACGAAATTTCAGAAGGAAAAAAACATACAGGTATTGCCCTCTCAATATTTATTATACATGCACGCCGCAAAAAAGTTATTATTATTATTATACATGCACAAGCTACTACTGACACATTTTAAAATTCGAATATAAGACAGGGAACATCATTTTTTGGTTCGGTGGAGCACCTAATTTGCAGTCTATGTAGATCTTAAGCATGTAAGAGAAACTAACCTTAACCGCACGAGACACGAGCGAGATTTACTCCCTGTATATGCAGAGGGACTCCAGTTCTAATTGGCTGGCTATGCATCTACGAAACAGAAGACCGGGCAGACCTTTGGATGTTTTGATCCATCAAAAACTTGGTCTCCAGGGGCTACATATTATATGTCAAAGGAAGTTGAGGAACCAGGTTCCTTGCCCTGCCCCTACCCTAAACAACGACCCACAGCAGCCTTTTTGTCTCTGAAGGAAAAGGCATTCACTGACCCTGCTTACTCTATCCGTAATTAGGTGGGTGACCATCCCTAGATTTTGTTATGTGCCAAACAAAGTATTAAAGCCCACAGAAAAGATAAAGCAAGGCCAGCTAATGTCTTTCTTAGCACAAACTAAATAGACAAAATCTGCCATGACGAAAAGAGAAAGTTGTAGGTGCGGGACCTTGGCCTTTGGATCCTTTCCTCTCTTGCTTCTGCTGCAGCAAAACATTAGAAAACCGTGCAAAGATAAAACACTCCCTGCTTGGAAGTAAGGTATGATTTGTATTTCAGAACAAGAAGCAAGGTATGATTCGCAAATGGCATCACAATCAAGCTTATACCTTACAGACCCACCTCTTCCAGTCGCTAGTAGCAATGTAGGCGCGGAGAGCTCCTTTGGCTGATGCTGGATCCAGGGTTTCATCCGTCCCCTCGAGTCGTCAGTAAAGCAAGATCTGGCAATGCGCTGCTGTTCGGGGGCTGGCGCAACGAGCGGCGGAAGTGGCGACCAAATGGTGGGGCGGTGAGGTGGCAGCACGCGACACATGGCCGGCCCTAGGTTCGGGAGGCCCTAGGCGAACTCGACGATATGGGCCCCTATGTCCTAAGACCATATATGTATGCGTGTGCGTGATATGTAAACATATTTTGTGTGTAACTTCATTTGAATGATATTAAGACTAAACTTTCAACCACACACCTTTAGTTTGAGATTTGACTATAATAATTGTTGGACAATGCCATATTACCAAAGAAGTAATAAAAAGATAGCAAAAATGAACTAACATGACATGATTACCTCAAATAAGAACCAAATTCGACTGACTCCATCTACAACAATAATACTTCACTGCTTCAGAAAAAGTTTTTTCAGACGTTCCTTGATGCAAAGTCATTAAAAGGGCAATATCAAGATCAACATTGTCCAAGATATCCTTCTCAATGCAGCACATAGCCAAGTCATTCAATCTATCTTGCAACATAGTTGACCTCAAATAATTTTTCAGTAGTTGCAGTTTAGAGAAATTTCTTTCAGCTGAGGCTACACTCACAGGCATTGTTAAGAGGATCCAATAGGAAACAGAGACATTTGGATAGCAACCTACAGCCATAACAAACTCAAGAATCTCAAGTTCCGACATCAAACCATCTGGCAAAGTTACCTGCAACACTTTCAACTCAGAGACAAAATTATCAAGATCAACTTCCCATAGATTGCTATCATCCAAGAGAGAGAGAGAGAGAGAGATAGCGTGGTTGACCAGTCATGAGAGAGAGAGAGAAGATGGTGTTTGCCTTGTCTGAAAATTGTGATGGGTTTAAAAAAAGAATCTTTTTGGAAAAACTTCCAATCTATTCATTTTCAATCATGACAGTACGACAAACACCGAAAATAATAAATATTACATCCAGATGCGTAGACCACCTGACGACGACTACAAGCACTGAAGTGAGCTGAAGATGCACTGCCATCATCGGCCCTCACATCGCTGGAGCCAGGCCAAACTTGTTGTAATAGACAGTCAGAAAATTGTCGTGATAAGACTTAACACCACATAGGACTAACACATCAGAACAACAACCGTCACTGATGAAGAGAAGCGTTGATTGGAAGGATCCAACCTGAAGACACACAAACATAGACAAAACGAAGGGCGGATCCGATCAGATCCACCAAAGACAACCACTAACTAAATCCAGCGAGATCCACCAAAGACATACCTCCACATGCCCTTCGATTATGCTAAACACATCACCTGGATGGGCTCTAGGCAGGGAGTACCTTATTCCTTCTTCAGGGAGCCGTTGTCGTCTCGCCTCCTCGAACATAACACAAATCCTAACAAAACTCAATGAAACATCTAAAAACGGAGCCCTGTCGGCGCCAAGGGTCGGGACCAATGCGGCCCCGAGACGAGGAACATTGGCGGGCCGCCGACAGGAGGCAGGAACCCTCGTCGCATGCTCGCTTGGGAGGAGAGACGAAGGGGTAGGCCGACAAAAAATGAGGACACCAATAAGTCCCGAACATTTGGGATTTGACCACGGGAAATCGAACTTTTTTTGTGGCAATTTATATTTGTTGACCATGGTAAGTTTAGTTGGCAAGCATGGAAATCCCTCGCCAGTTTTTTTGTCAGGAAATTGTCATCCACGCGAACTAAACTTGCCATCCTCACATCAACTAAAAGTGCCTTCAAAATGTTTAATTTGCCATGGTCAAAAATCTGAAGTTCGGATTTTTATCATTTCTGAAAAATAATCATTGTTCAATACATGTATGATTTTTTCCACATGATTGCACTTATTAGCTTTGTACTCATTTACTTAATACTCCGCCATCTCTTCCATCCATTTAGTTCATTTGGATATCAGGCATATAATATACTATCATTTTCTCGCGATATGTGATGACTATTACATAGATTTCCTAAAGTTTAAAAAGGTGCCCAAAAACAGTTGTAAGTTCAGATCACAGATTTTTGAAGTAATGGCAATTTGTTAGATAAAGGGCGGACGAAAAGATAGGAAATGAAGGGGAGGGTAGTGTGAAAGATGTTGATTTGTCTTTGCATGTAAGTGGTGGTTAAGGAAACTGACCACGACTCTCAATGAGCAAAGAAGTAGAAGAGAGTACGAAAGTCCATGAATCTGAAGTCAAATGCACCCCGATGAACAGTAAAATCAAAAGAATCTAGTAAAAATGTGCATTTTTTTCTGTGTGAATGGAAACCATGCCTCACCCACTTTTTTGTTTTTTTGGAGGAGGATAACCCGGGCTTCTGCATCAGAATCAGAACGATGCATGCAGCCATATATTATTAATAAAGCAAAATCCAGCAGCCGAACGATCTCAACCAGAAGATAAAGCGAAAAACAAACCCTAAGGCCGTATACCTCGCGACGGTAACTCCCTCAGATAGCCACTAACCCTATGTTACAAGAGATATCAGAAACGAAAAATACACAACTCACAGGCTACACCTTCAAGAAGGAATCGCCGCACGTACGCCGATGATGACAGTCCACCACAAGGTTAACCTCCGGATTCTGATCCCCAAAGCCAAGCTTCAATCCACCACCTTTAGCAAAGACACGACGCAGCCGCGCGTCAACATAGCCCGATCAGAGATCATGTGTTTCCACCAGAGTGCATAAACTCGTCGTTGAAGCCGTCTGTACCATCTACCCATATCTGTCTAACGACTCCTCGAAAGCCGGATACCTCTGGAGAAGACAACGGAAGACAAAGACGCCGCATACCACCTGCCTCCCGCAACTGTCGCACAACCTTCGATCCAAGAACAACAGGCTAAACATGGCACCTCCGCCAGAGCCACCGTGCATCACCTGCCGGTAGCAGACATGATTTGACGTCTTCGTATAAGACGTCGTGCGTAGCATCTGCCGGTAGCGCATCCACAGATGCCTTCACCTGTCGGCGACATGCACTACACGACAACTCCGAAAGAGACGCATGTGTCACCTGCCGAGCCGCATCAAATCTGATCTGTTGATGAAGGGGACGTCCCATACCGCCATCAGCCTCAGAAAGGCCGTCGCCACCTCGAGATCCAGACTCCGAGTCACCCACACAACCCTGGAGTCTGCCGCCGTCGATGAAGAGGGTCAGCCGCCCCGATTCCGAGCAGTACAGGGAGCACCCACCGTCGTGCCAGCAGCTATCGTCGCCCACGCAACGTCAATAGCCGCCCCGCGATCCCGCATCCAGCGTCATCGACGCCAAAGGAAGCTCCAGCCGCCACGCGCGTCCTGTAACATCCCCGGGAGAGGGTTCCCAAGATCCGCCGCCACAAGGACCCACCACAAGGCCTCACCCACTTTTTTGAATTGGAACAATTGTTTGAGACAGGTACAAATAATTTGTGGACTCTCTCTTCTACGAGGATGTTTATGAGTCGATTTTGTAGCTACATTTCTCTCTTTCTTTTTTTGCGGGGGGTACATTTCTCTGTTTGCAGCAATAATTCTACTCGTAGCAACGTCATGGACCTGAAGTGAGCATTTTGTATATATGGTTTACTTGGACGACCGACACGGAGGAGACAGAGCAATCGTGTGCAAGTTGCGTTGCGTGGCGTTGCACCGACACCAAGATATACGCGACATGACACATCCATCCATCCGTTCCGCCCCCTCTGCAGAATTGGGCTCGAATCCGCTCCTTCTTTCAAATGCCCCATGACCCGGTCTGCCCCCTCTGCAGAATTGGCCTCGAATCCGCAACCCACCTCTTTGCTGATTCACAGCTGGTGCTTGGGTTTCTGACTGAGAGCATCTCCAACAGCCGTCTAACGCGTGGCACGTTAAAAATCAGAATACATCGCCGGGTGAGCCAGCTTTCGCGCGCGGCGGTGCGCTGGCTCCAGCGACCGCCGTAATAAAACACGCCCGAGCCGCTCCAGAAGGCGCACTATATTTCATCTTTTTTTCCCTTGGCGCATACTATGTGAACGACGATTCGATACACATTTGGTTCCGATAGTACAAATGTGAGATAGTTCGTCACATAGCCTGCTTCTACGATACAAAATAGTGCATAGATAGTTCATAGTCTTCTCCTACGATAGATAGATAAAACGAAAAACTACTACTACTCGTCATTCTCCGACTCGGACTCTGCCTCGGTGATGTCCTCCTCCGACGTCTGAGCGTAGGCGTCAACGAACCGCTTGTCGCTGGAGACCCAGGACGACGCATCTCCTAGCGCGATGTTGAATTTAGCGACCGCCTTTCCGCGTTCGCTTGTCCTCGTGATAGGCGGCTCGCTCCTCCCTCCTCTCCTCCCTCTCCGCCCTCCTCTCGGCAAAAAATTGTTCCTCGTTGATGATGTCTTGCGGGAAACGTTGGCGCCACAGCGCCATGGCTTCCTCGTCTATCTCGGCCAGGCTGAGACGGCGCTCCCACCTTCGGTTCTCGCTACGATCCTCGTCGGTGATAAGCCGCGGGGGAGGCGCCAACTCCTATGCCCGCTCCCGCGTCGCCACGTCCGTGAAGTTCATGTCCCAACGGGACCGCCGATGGCGCCACGCCGCAGCGTCGTACGTGCGGGCGCCAACCTGGGCGATGTCGAAGGTTCCAAGACCGAGGCGCACGCCGCCCGACCGAATCTCGGCGGAGTAGGTGCCGGACGAACGCACACGAACGCCGCAGTAGCCCGAAGCTCCCCGGCGACGAGGCGGCATGGTAGCGCGGTGGTGGCGTGTCGGCGGCGAGGAAAGAATGCGGTAAAGGGAGCGACGAGAGAGCTGCAGAGGGCGCTGTAATTTTATAGACGCGCCGGGCGCTGTGCGTCAAATTTAACGTGCGAGCTGCCGCCTTTTTTCACCCATGCAATAGTTTCCTGCGCGCGCTAGGAGCGATCTCAGTGGAGTGCGACGTTGCTTTCAGTTCCACTTCCAGCCCCAGGCGCATGCAGCTCATCTATTTATGGCAGCTCTGCTCATCTATTTATGGCCATGGAAATCGCAGGTGCAGCTCTGCTCAACCTGGGCTGAGTCGGAGCTAGTGACGGTTTGTGGCGATGGAGAAGCTGCTGTCCTCGGCGTGGCGTCTCACGATCACGAGACGGTCCCGGGGCGGTTCCTCCTACCGCCGGCGCCGCCCGTGTCGCTGCCCGTCATCGACCTCTCGGGCGGCCGCGACGAGGTCCGCCGGGCCGTGCTCCGCGCCGGCAAGGAGTTCGGCTTCTTCCAGGTGGTCAACCACGGGGTGCCGGAGCGGACCATGCGTGAGCTGGGGACGGCGTGCGGCGAGTTCTTCCGCCTTCCCCTGGCGGACAAGGTGGCCTTGTACTCGGAGTCGGAGGACACGGAGCGAACCAACCGGCTCTTCTCCAGCACCATGTGCGTGTCCGGCGGCCAGAGCTACTGGCGCCACTGCCTCCGCCTCGCCTGCTACCCCGTGGAGAGCACCAAGCCCGGCTGGCCCGAGAAGCCGGCCGCGCTCCAGCCCGCCCTCGAGGACTTCATCGTCCCCGCGCGCAGCGTCGGGATGGAGCTCCTCCGCCTCCTCTGCGAGGGGATCGGGCTCCCGCCGGACTACTTCGAGGGCGACCTGAGCGGCGGCGAGGTGATCCTCAACGCCAACCACTACCCGGCGTGCCCGGACCCGGGCGTCACCCTCGGCCTGCCGCCGCACTGCGACAGGAACCTCATCACCGTGCTGCTCCAGCCCGGGTACGTGTGCGGCCTCCAGGTGTCGTACGACGGCGGGTGGATCGACGTCGAGCCCATCCCGGAGGCGCTCGTCATCAACTTCGGCCATCAGCTGGAGATCGCCACCAACGGGCTGCTCCGGAGCGTGGAGCACCGGGCCGTGGCCAACGTCGCCGTGGGGAGGACGTCGGTGGCGGCCTTCATCATGCCAACCATGGACTGCGTGGTGAGGCCCGCCAAGGAGCTCCTCGGAGAGGGCAGACCGGCGAGGTACCGGAGCATCGCGTTCCGCGACTTCATGCGCAGCTACAAGCTATGAGATCCATCGAGGGGAGGAGAGGAGATGGGTACAGATGGTGATTGGGAATGACTGAATCGATATGAACGTGCTATTAGCCTGTTACTTGTTTGATTAACTACTGCTCCCTCCTTCCCATAATGTAAGACAGTGTAGTGTCAAAAAACGTCCCATATTATGGGATAGAAGAAGTGTATTTGTAAATTCGTCGCATCTCTACTCCTAATGGACGACTTGATGAATAGTCTCCGCGGTTTAATTTCGCTGGGTTTTTTTGTCATTCTCCCACCCTCGGTTTTTTTCGTCATCCTCCAACCTCCGTTAACTCGCAAATCTCCCGCGAAAAAAAACCATGCCAAAAAAAACCCTACGATCGATGCCTCGTAATCGTGGTGAAGGAGCGACGACCCCTCGATCTATTCGCGACGCCAACGCCGTTTTTGCCTCTTCCGACACCATTGATTCATTTGCCAACCGCCTGCCTAGATCATCCTCCATATTTCCTTTCTGTTCATGCGCTAATCATATCAACAACGTGCACACCGCAGCTAGATGAAATAGATCGAAATTGAGGTTCTGCTTGCTCGTCCTCCATCCTGCTGCTCCGCCACAACTTTCCCCAACTCCGGTTGCACTGCCGCCCTCCAGTGCCCCTACCGCCACTCCTATCGGCCCCTCTCCGGCGCACATTGTGCCCCTGCCCCAAACCTCCCATTGGTTGTGGTTCTCGTCACATGCAGCACCCTAGGAGGCGGCAGCTGCACCTCGCATCATTCGTTTGCCTATTTCAGCAACACAGATGATGAACAGCATACAGCAAGGTTAGCTCTAGCAAGAAGCTCCACCTCATGGTCAGGGTGGACGCAGCGATCGGGCTTTTTGGCCCGCTCGTGGCCCGAGAAGGACCGGACCGCTCGGTCCCAGCCCGCTAGCAAAATTGGCCGGTCCGGTCCAGGAAATTAGGCCCGCTCAGCACTCGGTCCGGTCCGGTCTTTGACCGGGACCGCTCGGCGGACCGAGAAAGCGCATTCACCGCCGCCGCCGTGCTTCGTCGTCGTGGCCACCGGCGTCCCCTGAGTGAACCATCATGTCCAGGAGCTTCCCCTCACCTTCCTTCCTCTCCTCCCTGTGCCCCATAGCCTGTTTTTTCCGCTCGCCGTCGCTGCCGTGCGTGCACTGAAGCCGTTCGCGAGTTCTCGACCATGCCAGTTCACCGTCCATGGTGTTCGAGCGCCGGAACAACTTCTGTGTTTGTCTCCCTCCCCTCCGGTCGTGTCTCCGGCGATCACCATCCACTCGCGATTCCATTTTTGCGCCGAGATCGCCAGCAGCCTCATGCAGCTCGGCGACCCCGACGTGTTGCGCCGCCTCGCGGGCAGCTCGGGCAGTCGCCGGAGGGGATGCAGAGCATGTGAACCACCTTCTACACGAGCGGGCTCGGCGTCGGGAACTTCCTCAACAGCCTGCTCGTGACGTTCGTCGACCGGGCCACCAGGGCGAGCGCCGGCAAGAGCTGGATCGGTGACAACCTGAACGACTCGCACCTCGACTACTACTACGTGTTCCTGCTGCTGCTCTCCGTGGTGAACATGGCGCTCTTTGTGTGTAACTAAGACCAGAACTGCAGCTAAATAGGCACTAAACAGAAGCTGGAAGGACAAGTTGGCTCGGTCCCAACGAGCCGGAAAAGCTTGACCGAGCTGGCATCACTTCGGTCCGGTCCTGAAAATACAGACCGCAGGCAAGCTCGGTCCGGTCCGGTCCGGACCGCCGGCGGCCGGTCCAAACTTGTCCAGGCTGACCTCATGGTGCACTTGGATTTGTGAGGTCCCACAACTACATGTGGGCAGTGTAAAGTACACGAATCAGCGGCAGTAGATATTTACTAGTAGTGATCTAAGCGGCCTTATATTAGTTTACATAAGAAGTACCAAACCAAACAAAGGAAAATAATGACAAATTTAACAAATAATTTACCTTTGCAATAAACGAATAGAGGTGTGTACCACAACACATCAATGATACATGGGTAAAAAGACATACACATGAGGATTAAATAACCTCAACTTAAAATACTATAAAGAAAATGCAATGCAATCCGAATGAAGGTAAAGACAAAATAGTACTTCAACAAACAATTAAACAAACAAACAAACAAACACCGCAACACAAGACTTTTTAGAACTGTGCTTGAATCCAATCTACAGTGTTCTTCTCCACCTGGAATGCCTTGGTGATAACATCATCTGAGATGGCAGGCTCCGATCCAAACACCACGTTGGCTACCGTGATCACTCCGGGGTTCTGGCTGCTCAGCGCCGCGATGGCCACCGCATGAGTATTCCCATTATTGAACTGGTAATGGACGAGGCCCTTGGGGAACACAAACACGTCTCCCTTGGCGAGAACCTTGGTGAAGTGCCTATTGTCAGGGTTCGAGGTGACGAAGCCGACGTGGAGACAACCCTCTAGCACGGTCAAGATCTCGGTGGAGCGCGGGTGGCTGTGAGGAGGGTTGAGGCCGTTTGGCGCATAGTCAATGCGGACGACAGAGATGCCCATGGTGTTAAGGCCGCCAATCTGCGCGACGTTGACGGCGGTCACCGCGGAGCCCTGCTTGTTCGCCGTGTTGCCGGACAGATGGATGCCAGAAAAGAAGAAGTCCTCGGCGACGACTTCGTTCGCAGCTTTGCAAGGCAGCCCATTGACACGCACTGCGGTGATTGGATGCATTCATCGAAGATGTGAGAGACGAGTGATCGGTTAACTACAATTCCATGAGAGTACATCAGTCAGTGTGCATTGACATTACCTTGAGACGTCTTGTCAGCGACGCAGAAGTCCTGGAGAAGGCTGGGGTCGGAGGCGGCGACGCCATGCTGTGAGCATGCAAAGGCCAAGAGAGCACCTGCAAGGAGCAGCACACGAATGGCCACCATGTCTCTTTGTTTTCACCTCACTGAAACAATTTACCAAGCAGTGTTGATACTGGCAGGAACGTGCCCTCTGTCAAGCTTTGGGAAATGGTTGCTGTGCTGCTTGAACTGTGATCTCTAAACAACAATGGAGGTTAGTATTTATAGGGAGATCCTGACATAGTGCCATGTACACTAGTGTAGAACCGGGCAATAGCACCGATTCGTAAGGCCCTTTAGTACCGGTTCCACAACCCGCACTAAAGTGTGGTCACTAAAGCCCCCCCCCCCCTTTAGTACCGGTTCAACACGAACCGGTGCTAAAGGCCAACCACGTGGCACGAGGCAGTTCCGGGGGCCGGGAGCCCTTTAGTACCGGTTGGTAACACCAACCGGTACTAAATGTTTGTGGGTTTTTATTTTATTTTTTATTTTTCAATTAAATTTGTGTTATCAATTTAATTCTTTTTCGTTTGCTGGTATTTTACGATACTACACATTGTACACGTTATGCACATATATATATAGCTATACATGTGTGTATGTGTGAATTAATTAATATGATAATTTCTAGTAGAACCAATCATGCATATATATATATATATATATATATATATATATATATATATATCATCAATGTCTCACAAATTATCATATTAATTAATTCACACATACACACATGTATAGCTATATACAATTTCTTCTACATATGCATGTTGCCTTCGGAGCCAGTGGTATTAGCCTAATTGGTGCCTTCGGAGCACGATGGAGGCGGTAGCGGGTAATAGTATTCTCCCTTCGGATTTATGACCTGGTCGAGCAAAATTCCCGTTATTTCCTCTTGAAGTGCTTCTACGCGCTCCGTTTCTAGGAGCTTCTCCCGCACCTCTGTGAACTGTTAAAAAGGAGATCAATATGCATTTGTATTAGTTGTGTGACTAGATATCGATAATGGTGTAAAAATTGTGAATAGTGTTTTGACAAGCGTACTCATTCCTGTCTTTGAGATCTGCCCCTTTCGGACGCCATCATGCGAATGTTCTCGCAAACGCAGAATGCACACAGATCAGTCCCCTGCGCCTGCTTGAGGGCCTTTACGAGAATGGAATTTGATCAGATAATAATTAATCAAGCATGATAATTAAAGAGATGGCAGCTAGCTAGCTAGCTAGTACTGCTTAATTACTTACCTTGGGTCGAAACCATTTAAGCTTTTGTTTCCATTCTCTTGGGATCACGCTGATGAACCTTGCCCAAGCCCTGCCCGCCGACAAAGAAAATGAATAAAGGGGTTATTAAATAGTTCATATCATGAAAAATGACGAACTAAATAGGCCGAGATATATAGTTAATAATGATTGAAATTACATGTTGACTATCCCAAACAAGATGTTATAATCAGTTTTTTCTTTGAGTAGTGAGTCCAGTATTTCAACTGTTCCGGCGTCAACTTTAATGATACACAAGACCCAGTGAAATCTGCATGCACACACGTTTGCATGTCTTAATTAAGCGGGCATATGTAAAGCAAAAACATTAGCTAGCTAGTAGGAAAAAACATAGAATTTGTAGTACAAGACAGTGTGACTCACTGGAAGTTGTAAAAAAATAGTATATCTTCATTGTATTTGAGGCGCTTCAAGAACTCTAGCATGTTGTCCTCTACGTCCTTTTGATAACGTGGATTTAGTTTCCATGTGTATTCATTAACGGTGTTTGGGTCAATGAACCCAATGCCAAAGCGTCCACCGTTTCTCATTTCATATATCTTCATCCTGCATATAATACCACAGAAAAGAATATAGTAAGGATAATTACAGGTAATGATTGATCAAAAGGATCAGTACAGCTAGCTTGAGACTTAAATTACAGAAAGAAATCACTTACAGACAATAGCAACTGACGATAGATTTGTCGAGTGCGTCTTGATTGTATAACTGAAACAGTTCAGAATACTCAACGGACACAGCTTTCTCATGGAAGTAATGCTCCTCCTTGACATTCACCATGAGGGACAATCGATCGGAAATCTTGGTAATGTTCATGTACCATTGATGCAATTCATACATTCTCGTTGGGAGGTTCTTGACCTTGTCTGGCTCGACCAAAGGTTGGCCCCGGACATATTTCTGTTTTATTTCATCCTCTCTAAGCACAGGCATGGGCTCGATCTCGAGGAGTTGTCCAACAGTGATTTTGAGAACTTCAGCCTGCATTATATGGTCCTCCGTTATTACCACATTGCCCACCTCAGGAACGTAAACTGTTTGCCCACAATAATATTGGGCGCGCGTACTTTCACGTGTTGTTGGCACAACAAGCGAGGGGATCGATTGCGCCACCTGTTCTTCCAGCTGGGGAATGGTTTTCCCGCATTTTTGACAGCTGCTTCTTGTTTGCTCGATCCTGAGCTCGCCTCCTTACGTAGACGTGCTCGATTTAACTTCCTGATGTGGCGCTCATAGTCTGTGTCAACAGGCTTGGGAGCTGGTGGTTGAGCCATACAAATGAAGTGGTCAATCGTTTCCTCAGACACTTTCTCCCTTGGCGGCGGTGGCGGTTTCGGTGCAAAATGGGCTTCCACCTCGGACTTCGATATGGCTGCGATTTCCTCCTCGGACCTGTCATAAGACCTCTGCGGAAGATGCGTGAGGCTTGGACCATATTTATATCGCTTGCCTCCGCCTGTACTTCCTGTACTACCTCGAATCGTACCGCTACGCACCATAGCTGCGGGGTGTCTCTTCTGCGATTGCTGAGGCGGCGGAGACGCCGGCTGACGGGCTGAGTTGGACGAGGAGGAGTGGCCGCCTGAAGCTGTGCCGGACTTGGAGGAGGAGTGGCCTGAGGTTGTGCCGGACTTGGAGGAGGAGTGGACGTCTGACGCTGTGGCGGACTTGGAGGAGGAGGAGTGGCCTGACACTTTGCCGGACTTGGAGGAGGAGTGGCCTGACACTTTGCCGGACTTGGTGGACTTGCAGGAGCGGGAGACTGCTGACTCGGTGGCGGACTTCGACGAGGAGTCGGATGACGCGGGGTCGGTGGCCTTCGAAAGATGATGCAATCCTTTTTCCATAGGATGATACGATGGTTGGCGTCTCCGAGAAAGCGCTCGTCCTCACCTCCAGAAATGTCAAGCTCTAGCCCCGAATATGGCTGCACCACCTCGTCAACCATGACACAAGCATAGCCCTCTGGAATCGGGATGCAATGGTAGGTTGCTTTGGGGGTAACTGGAAAAGCAACGCTGTCCGCCACCTTCATGGATATGTTCTTCATTTTGACGTGTAGCTCGCAGCTAGTGTTCTCCGTGATGTCATCCACGGGGTATCTACCCAGCATTGCATCATCCGGGGCGGAACCCACGCTGCTTCTCTGCATGGATGGGACGGTGCTATCCAATGCTGGATCATCCGCTAGCTGCTGCAGCTGCTGAGACCCCCTTTGCTGGCTAAGTGAGTCGATCTGCTCCTACTGCCGCTGGAATTTGACTGCCAATTCCACTTGACTTGCTTCTAGGCCTTGAAGGCGTTCATAGTCCCGCTTCCTCTACTCCTCCTCCATCTTCCTCTTTTTATCCTCCGCAATCTTCTTTCTCGCACGGGTTCTGTAGTCGGTGTTCCAGTCTGAAAACCCCTCATACCACGGAATAGCGCCCTTGCCTCATGTTCTTCCCGGTGTTCAGGATTTCCCAGGGCACGCGTAAGCTCGTCGTTCTCTCTGTTGGGCTGGAACACCCCCGATCGTGCCTCTTCTATTGCAACAAGTATCGCATCGTCGGCTCCGTTCAGACATGCCTTCATCGAAACTTTGCCTGTCTTCGGGTCCAACTCCCCCCCATGCGCATAGAACCAAGTCCTGCACCTGGGGGCCAGCTCTTAGTATCCGGAGTGACACCTCCATTCTCCATCTCTTTCTCAGACTTATCCCACTTAGGCATTGCCACCGCATAGCCACCTGGCCCCAGCTTATGGAACTTATCCTTTTTTTCGGCATTCTTCTTATTTATTCTCGACCGTTCCTTAGCTAATTCCGAATCCTTGAATTTCACGAAATCGTCCCAATGAGCACGTTGGTTCTCTAGTGTTCCCTCGAATACTGGAGTCTTCCTTCCTCCCTTGACGTACTTGTCCCATTCACGATTCTTGTGGTTCTTGAATGCAACCGCCATCTTCCTAAGAGCAGCGTCCTTGACTTTCTGCACATCTGCTTCTGTGAAATGATCTGGTAGGGTGAAATGTTCCATGAGAGTATCACAAAGCAGATCTTTTTGATTCTTGTCGACAAAAGTAACATCTGGACGTGGAGCAGCGTCCTCTTTGCCTTTTTGTCCTTTTTCTTTTGCTGGCTCTCTCCATTCTTGAAGGGAGATCGGGAGTTGGTCCTTCACAAGAACTCCGCACTGACGAATGAACTTGTCTGCAATCTTCTTAGGCGCTAATGGTTCGCCATTAGGTCTGACTGCCTCGATATTGTACTTTACGCCCTCCTTCAACTTTTTGTTCGGGCCTCGTTTCGTCCTTTTGCCTGAAGATTTGCTCGATCCGGATGGCTGAAAGAACAAAGATCGATTCGTTAATATATCTTCAAGTTATTTAAAACATGTGATGATCACCAGAAACCTGCTTATATAAATATATATACCTCGCCGGTGTTTGTTGTTTCAGGATCAACATGTTCTTCGTCATCGTCATAATCGTAGTTCATGACTTCATTAATTCGGTCGTCGCGATCGAATATCATATCACCCTCTCCGGTGTTGTTTAGAAATTCGGAGCCGTCATAATCTTCTTCATTCTGATTATCATCTGGCCCGCGTATCATATCGAACATGGTCTGTTCTCCCTCTCTGTCGATATTGTCTGCCATAGCTTTTATTTAACTAATTCAAAAGAAATATAAAACAATTTAGTATTCATATTACATCGTCTCGAATAATAGATATAATCTCGAATACTTCGTCTAGAATAATAGATACAATCTTGAATACATCGTCTCGAATAATATATAATATTGAATAGTACATCACTGGCTAGCTAATTAAAGATCGAATACTACAGAAGAATAGTCTCGAATAGTGGACTGAAGTATTTATCCACGTCCTCCTTAAACCATGGTTCGCCACAGTACATGCGATTGAACATGGCAGTTGATAGAAGCCACACGACGGTAATGAACTCACCGCCGCTGTTGAGCTGCCTGGCGTGGGAATCCCTGCTGCAGTGGTGGGACGCATAGCACAACATCTCCACCCACACCCCAAGTACCACCTTCAGCACCTCCGGCACGCCCCGCTCCTCCATATCTAGCAGCCTTCTGGCAAGCTCTGCTCCATGGGCTAAGGCAGGCGGAGCTCCAGAGCCAAGCTCCTTTCTTTGGATGCGTTCAATGAGATTCTTCGCACCTGGCTTACCCAATCCCACATATCCTACTTCAGCAGTGGCATACAATCCTGGCCGAACAGGGCTGGGAAGCATGTAAGGCCGTTCAACAAGGAGGAATAACATGTAGTTAGACAGCTCCCTGATTGCCTCCACAAGGGGACCTGCATGCCAGGTATAGATGAAAATTTCCGTGGCAAAATGCCAGGTAAAGATTTTATTATCAAAATCAATGCCCGTGTTCAAGGTGGGATCCTCAAAGAATCCATGCCATGGATTCAACGCGCACTGGCCACTGTAACTCATCATGATTTCCTCTTTACCTGCACACGCCTCCACCATTCTTTGAATCTCTTTTAGCACCAACTTCTTAGTAGCATCTGAAATCACAGTTAAGGAAGGGTGCATCTTCTTCCACAAGTCCCCGCACACAAACAAATTACGCTGCTCGAGTCCAATCGTAACTTGAACGGTTGACCCATCCACCTCCAGCAGCATTAACTTGTACTGTCCAATGGAACCTAACCATCTTCTACTTCTTTCTGCTGCCTTGACATGCCGCCGAGCAGATATGATTATGCTATGGAGCCAATCCCATCTTCCAGCACGCAACAATGCACACATCCATGTTGATCCAATCGCCCTCAACACTGATGCTGTCTCTAGGAGGAAAGCCCCACCCAGTAAGATGTACGTGACGATGACATCAACTCTTCCGAAATCATTTGTACCATTGCTGGATCGAAAGAGGAAGAATGTGGTGATGATGGCAACCAATGAAACAACACGGATGAAGCATCCCCGCCATGTGTGGATCACGGTTGCCTTGGTGTACAAAACATCATGCATCAAAGACAGCTGCATCTCAATCAACTCACACGCACATCCCTTATCAACTACTACCCTTATGGCTTTACTCTGGAATGGGGACGGCCAGAACTTATAATCCATGAACTGACCCATGCAAATGGGGAGCAGGTCATGAGCTCCCTGTAGAACCTCTTCAAAACCCAACCCCTCTGCCTGGTCCCACAATTCATGCGGGCGGTAAGGCGCTATTTGATCTTGTTGTTGAGCCTCTCTAAACTTCCTACTTTCAAGGAGGTTACTGATGTTCTCCAGGTTAGCTGACTTAAGCGCCCATACTCTCTCCCCATACTTGAGAATACCAGCGACAAATATCAACACCCCGCCTGTGACCATGGTCCAGCTGCCTGCCGTATACTTGTACAAGACATAAGCTACTCCAAAGGCCTGCACAACCAGAGAGAGTAGGTGGCGTGGCCATAGATGGTTGTCTTCCATGGCATAGGCAGTGACAGTGTCCTGGCCACCGAGATGCACCAACAGGAACGGCGTCCAGAACGCCGCAAGCTGTTGGTACTCATGGGACTTACTACAGAAGGACATGTGGCCAAGGATGTATATCTCTATGGAGTCAGCCAGCAGGTATGCTAGCCAGAGCAGGGTCCTTGGGACGATGGAGATGTTCCGCCGTCGCGTTCTAGCAAACATGAGCAAGAACACTTGCAACACAAAGCTAAAAAGCACTAGGACTTGGACCTCCCAATCATTCCACAGGCGCACCACTCCAGCCATCAGCGACCACTGAAATCCACATGGCAATCATCATATATACCAAAAATAAATTAGTTAAAGATACGCAAACTCCTTGAAAAAGTACACACAATGACAAAGAAAATCTTACAATGATACGCAACACAGTAAAACGTCGAATATATGTACATGTATCTATGATTTTCTACTTCCTTGATTTTTCTACGAATTTGTCTACGTAGTTCACACACTTGAGCATCTTTGCATAAGTACATAGTATATCGATGCACTCTGAGATAAGATGCAGAAGGTCCAGCAACACGACGGTGTCCTCCTCCTCTTCCTACCGCATTGACCTCCCGCGCTGGCGGGGAGGAAACCCTATACCGCCGCCGCCAGAGAACTCGGCCAGGCAAAGCTCCACCGGAGCCAGCGGGGCTCCCTCGTTCCCTGCGTGTAGGGGCTGGCGCAGGTCTGCCTCCTGGGGCTATGACGTGGGGCAGGCGCTGGGAGCCTTGGCGGAACAATGCGCGGGTGTGCTGATAGGCGCATGCAGGTGCAGTGGGCAGCGCTTTGGGCGGCATGGTTGATGGAGGTTCATGTAGGGGTGAGCTATGGTGGTGGTGGATCTGGCGCCCAACGGGTTCCTGAGGTGAGGGTTGGGGGCAGCGGATGATGATGGCGGTGGTGTCCGGCGGTCTCTTCTCACGGGCGTGTAGGCGGGGCACTGGTCGGTTGGTGGTGGCCTTTAAGTTGGACTACGGTTACAGTCTTACAGAGCTCTGCTTGTGGAGCCGAGGCAGAGCTCTGTAAGTATCGAATCTATGCTTTAGGCTGCGGACATGGCGTTGTCTGAGCTGATTACATGAAGACGTCGTCGTGGTTTTCCTCTCGGTGGCATAGGTCCAGGTGAAGACATTAGTCCGTTATCAGGCTCTGCACCGGCGATGCTTAGCGTCGTTCCCCCTCCTTGTGGAGCTTAGGTGACCTAGGGTGTGTCATGGTGTTGTATTTTAGCTTAATTGTTTTCTTTCTCGGCAATGTAATCGTGTGTGTTTATGATGTCTGGTTATCCCGGGATCTGCTTGTAAGAGGGCCTCCTCGGTACCATGTATATATTGTTCAGCCTTGTACCTTGGTTGTTGCTTTACCTATATAATATAAAGAGGGGCGCGAGCCTGTTTTGACATGAGCGCACTCTATATAATATTCTTGTGGTAGGCTAGACCAACCAAATGATACATTTGACATAATATGCACTGTTGTAACCTCTGGGCGCCAAATAAACTACGAAAACCACCTGTCTAATTCAGTGAGTGAACACAAGTGAGGAAAAAAAGACACGCGATGGTTCCAGCACTATAACCTACTACATACATTTTAGAGCAGTTTTAACATGCTCCCTCTGGGGGTAAGAGGGAGCATGTTAAAATTTGCCTACATTTTAGGAAAAATTGATGTCTAAGCTAAAAAAGATTATCTACAATGCTTCAGAGAAATGCTCCATTGATAATACAGTTTTCCCAATACGAAATTTCAGAAGGAAAAAAACATACAGGTATTGCCCTCTCAATATTTATTATACATGCACGCCGCAAAAAAGTTATTATTATTATTATACATGCACAAGCTACTACTGACACATTTTAAAATTCGAATATAAGACAGGGAACATCATTTTTTGGTTCGGTGGAGCACCTAATTTGCAGTCTATGTAGATCTTAAGCATGTAAGAGAAACTAACCTTAACCGCACGAGACACGAGCGAGATTTACTCCCTGTATATGCAGAGGGACTCCAGTTCTAATTGGCTGGCTATGCATCTACGAAACAGAAGACCGGGCAGACCTTTGGATGTTTTGATCCATCAAAAACTTGGTCTCCAGGGGCTACATATTATATGTCAAAGGAAGTTGAGGAACCAGGTTCCTTGCCCTGCCCCTACCCTAAACAACGACCCACAGCAGCCTTTTTGTCTCTGAAGGAAAAGGCATTCACTGACCCTGCTTACTCTATCCGTAATTAGGTGGGTGACCATCCCTAGATTTTGTTATGTGCCAAACAAAGTATTAAAGCCCACAGAAAAGATAAAGCAAGGCCAGCTAATGTCTTTCTTAGCACAAACTAAATAGACAAAATCTGCCATGACGAAAAGAGAAAGTTGTAGGTGCGGGACCTTGGCCTTTGGATCCTTTCCTCTCTTGCTTCTGCTGCAGCAAAACATTAGAAAACCGTGCAAAGATAAAACACTCCCTGCTTGGAAGTAAGGTATGATTTGTATTTCAGAACAAGAAGCAAGGTATGATTCGCAAATGGCATCACAATCAAGCTTATACCTTACAGACCCACCTCTTCCAGTCGCTAGTAGCAATGTAGGCGCGGAGAGCTCCTTTGGCTGATGCTGGATCCAGGGTTTCATCCGTCCCCTCGAGTCGTCAGTAAAGCAAGATCTGGCAATGCGCTGCTGTTCGGGGGCTGGCGCAACGAGCGGCGGAAGTGGCGACCAAATGGTGGGGCGGTGAGGTGGCAGCACGCGACACATGGCCGGCCCTAGGTTTCGGGAGGCCCTAGGCGAACTCGACGATATGGGCCCCTATGTCCTAAGACCATATATGTATGCGTGTGCGTGATATGTAAACATATTTTGTGTGTAACTTCATTTGAATGATATTAAGACTAAACTTTCAACCACACACCTTTAGTTTGAGATTTGACTATAATAATTGTTGGACAATGCCATATTACCAAAGAAGTAATAAAAAGATAGCAAAAATGAACTAACATGACATGATTACCTCAAATAAGAACCAAATTCGACTGACTCCATCTACAACAATAATACTTCACTGCTTCAGAAAAAGTTTTTTCAGACGTTCCTTGATGCAAAGTCATTAAAAGGGCAATATCAAGATCAACATTGTCCAAGATATCCTTCTCAATGCAGCACATAGCCAAGTCATTCAATCTATCTTGCAACATAGTTGACCTCAAATAATTTTTCAGTAGTTGCAGTTTAGAGAAATTTCTTTCAGCTGAGGCTACACTCACAGGCATTGTTAAGAGGATCCAATAGGAAACAGAGACATTTGGATAGCAACCTACAGCCATAACAAACTCAAGAATCTCAAGTTCCGACATCAAACCATCTGGCAAAGTTACCTGCAACACTTTCAACTCAGAGACAAAATTATCAAGATCAACTTCCCATAGATTGCTATCATCCAAGAGAGAGAGAGAGAGAGAGATAGCGTGGTTGACCAGTCATGAGAGAGAGAGAGAAGATGGTGTTTGCCTTGTCTGAAAATTGTGATGGGTTTAAAAAAAGAATCTTTTTGGAAAAACTTCCAATCTATTCATTTTCAATCATGACAGTACGACAAACACCGAAAATAATAAATATTACATCCAGATGCGTAGACCACCTGACGACGACTACAAGCACTGAAGTGAGCTGAAGATGCACTGCCATCATCGGCCCTCACATCGCTGGAGCCAGGCCAAACTTGTTGTAATAGACAGTCAGAAAATTGTCGTGATAAGACTTAACACCACATAGGACTAACACATCAGAACAACAACCGTCACTGATGAAGAGAAGCGTTGATTGGAAGGATCCAACCTGAAGACACACAAACATAGACAAAACGAAGGGCGGATCCGATCAGATCCACCAAAGACAACCACTAACTAAATCCAGCGAGATCCACCAAAGACATACCTCCACATGCCCTTCGATTATGCTAAACACATCACCTGGATGGGCTCTAGGCAGGGAGTACCTTATTCCTTCTTCAGGGAGCCGTTGTCGTCTCGCCTCCTCGAACATAACACAAATCCTAACAAAACTCAATGAAACATCTAAAAACGGAGCCCTGTCGGCGCCAAGGGTCGGGACCAATGCGGCCCCGAGACGAGGAACATTGGCGGGCCGCCGACAGGAGGCAGGAACCCTCGTCGCATGCTCGCTTGGGAGGAGAGACGAAGGGGTAGGCCGACAAAAAATGAGGACACCAATAAGTCCCGAACATTTGGGATTTGACCACGGGAAATCGAACTTTTTTTGTGGCAATTTATATTTGTTGACCATGGTAAGTTTAGTTGGCAAGCATGGAAATCCCTCGCCAGTTTTTTTGTCAGGAAATTGTCATCCACGCGAACTAAACTTGCCATCCTCACATCAACTAAAAGTGCCTTCAAAATGTTTAATTTGCCATGGTCAAAAATCTGAAGTTCGGATTTTTATCATTTCTGAAAAATAATCATTGTTCAATACATGTATGATTTTTTCCACATGATTGCACTTATTAGCTTTGTACTCATTTACTTAATACTCCGCCATCTCTTCCATCCATTTAGTTCATTTGGATATCAGGCATATAATATACTATCATTTTCTCGCGATATGTGATGACTATTACATAGATTTCCTAAAGTTTAAAAAGGTGCCCAAAAACAGTTGTAAGTTCAGATCACAGATTTTTGAAGTAATGGCAATTTGTTAGATAAAGGGCGGACGAAAAGATAGGAAATGAAGGGGAGGGTAGTGTGAAAGATGTTGATTTGTCTTTGCATGTAAGTGGTGGTTAAGGAAACTGACCACGACTCTCAATGAGCAAAGAAGTAGAAGAGAGTACGAAAGTCCATGAATCTGAAGTCAAATGCACCCCGATGAACAGTAAAATCAAAAGAATCTAGTAAAAATGTGCATTTTTTTCTGTGTGAATGGAAACCATGCCTCACCCACTTTTTTGTTTTTTTGGAGGAGGATAACCCGGGCTTCTGCATCAGAATCAGAACGATGCATGCAGCCATATATTATTAATAAAGCAAAATCCAGCAGCCGAACGATCTCAACCAGAAGATAAAGCGAAAAACAAACCCTAAGGCCGTATACCTCGCGACGGTAACTCCCTCAGATAGCCACTAACCCTATGTTACAAGAGATATCAGAAACGAAAAATACACAACTCACAGGCTACACCTTCAAGAAGGAATCGCCGCACGTACGCCGATGATGACAGTCCACCACAAGGTTAACCTCCGGATTCTGATCCCCAAAGCCAAGCTTCAATCCACCACCTTTAGCAAAGACACGACGCAGCCGCGCGTCAACATAGCCCGATCAGAGATCATGTGTTTCCACCAGAGTGCATAAACTCGTCGTTGAAGCCGTCTGTACCATCTACCCATATCTGTCTAACGACTCCTCGAAAGCCGGATACCTCTGGAGAAGACAACGGAAGACAAAGACGCCGCATACCACCTGCCTCCCGCAACTGTCGCACAACCTTCGATCCAAGAACAACAGGCTAAACATGGCACCTCCGCCAGAGCCACCGTGCATCACCTGCCGGTAGCAGACATGATTTGACGTCTTCGTATAAGACGTCGTGCGTAGCATCTGCCGGTAGCGCATCCACAGATGCCTTCACCTGTCGGCGACATGCACTACACGACAACTCCGAAAGAGACGCATGTGTCACCTGCCGAGCCGCATCAAATCTGATCTGTTGATGAAGGGGACGTCCCATACCGCCATCAGCCTCAGAAAGGCCGTCGCCACCTCGAGATCCAGACTCCGAGTCACCCACACAACCCTGGAGTCTGCCGCCGTCGATGAAGAGGGTCAGCCGCCCCGATTCCGAGCAGTACAGGGAGCACCCACCGTCGTGCCAGCAGCTATCGTCGCCCACGCAACGTCAATAGCCGCCCCGCGATCCCGCATCCAGCGTCATCGACGCCAAAGGAAGCTCCAGCCGCCACGCGCGTCCTGTAACATCCCCGGGAGAGGGTTCCCAAGATCCGCCGCCACAAGGACCCACCACAAGGCCTCACCCACTTTTTTGAATTGGAACAATTGTTTGAGACAGGTACAAATAATTTGTGGACTCTCTCTTCTACGAGGATGTTTATGAGTCGATTTTGTAGCTACATTTCTCTCTTTCTTTTTTTGCGGGGGGTACATTTCTCTGTTTGCAGCAATAATTCTACTCGTAGCAACGTCATGGACCTGAAGTGAGCATTTTGTATATATGGTTTACTTGGACGACCGACACGGAGGAGACAGAGCAATCGTGTGCAAGTTGCGTTGCGTGGCGTTGCACCGACACCAAGATATACGCGACATGACACATCCATCCATCCGTTCCGCCCCCTCTGCAGAATTGGGCTCGAATCCGCTCCTTCTTTCAAATGCCCCATGACCCGGTCTGCCCCCTCTGCAGAATTGGCCTCGAATCCGCAACCCACCTCTTTGCTGATTCACAGCTGGTGCTTGGGTTTCTGACTGAGAGCATCTCCAACAGCCGTCTAACGCGTGGCACGTTAAAAATCAGAATACATCGCCGGGTGAGCCAGCTTTCGCGCGCGGCGGTGCGCTGGCTCCAGCGACCGCCGTAATAAAACACGCCCGAGCCGCTCCAGAAGGCGCACTATATTTCATCTTTTTTTCCCTTGGCGCATACTATGTGAACGACGATTCGATACACATTTGGTTCCGATAGTACAAATGTGAGATAGTTCGTCACATAGCCTGCTTCTACGATACAAAATAGTGCATAGATAGTTCATAGTCTTCTCCTACGATAGATAGATAAAACGAAAAACTACTACTACTCGTCATTCTCCGACTCGGACTCTGCCTCGGTGATGTCCTCCTCCGACGTCTGAGCGTAGGCGTCAACGAACCGCTTGTCGCTGGAGACCCAGGACGACGCATCTCCTAGCGCGATGTTGAATTTAGCGACCGCCTTTCCGCGTTCGCTTGTCCTCGTGATAGGCGGCTCGCTCCTCCCTCCTCTCCTCCCTCTCCGCCCTCCTCTCGGCAAAAAATTGTTCCTCGTTGATGATGTCTTGCGGGAAACGTTGGCGCCACAGCGCCATGGCTTCCTCGTCTATCTCGGCCAGGCTGAGACGGCGCTCCCACCTTCGGTTCTCGCTACGATCCTCGTCGGTGATAAGCCGCGGGGGAGGCGCCAACTCCTATGCCCGCTCCCGCGTCGCCACGTCCGTGAAGTTCATGTCCCAACGGGACCGCCGATGGCGCCACGCCGCAGCGTCGTACGTGCGGGCGCCAACCTGGGCGATGTCGAAGGTTCCAAGACCGAGGCGCACGCCGCCCGACCGAATCTCGGCGGAGTAGGTGCCGGACGAACGCACACGAACGCCGCAGTAGCCCGAAGCTCCCCGGCGACGAGGCGGCATGGTAGCGCGGTGGTGGCGTGTCGGCGGCGAGGAAAGAATGCGGTAAAGGGAGCGACGAGAGAGCTGCAGAGGGCGCTGTAATTTTATAGACGCGCCGGGCGCTGTGCGTCAAATTTAACGTGCGAGCTGCCGCCTTTTTTCACCCATGCAATAGTTTCCTGCGCGCGCTAGGAGCGATCTCAGTGGAGTGCGACGTTGCTTTCAGTTCCACTTCCAGCCCCAGGCGCATGCAGCTCATCTATTTATGGCAGCTCTGCTCATCTATTTATGGCCATGGAAATCGCAGGTGCAGCTCTGCTCAACCTGGGCTGAGTCGGAGCTAGTGACGGTTTGTGGCGATGGAGAAGCTGCTGTCCTCGGCGTGGCGTCTCACGATCACGAGACGGTCCCGGGGCGGTTCCTCCTACCGCCGGCGCCGCCCGTGTCGCTGCCCGTCATCGACCTCTCGGGCGGCCGCGACGAGGTCCGCCGGGCCGTGCTCCGCGCCGGCAAGGAGTTCGGCTTCTTCCAGGTGGTCAACCACGGGGTGCCGGAGCGGACCATGCGTGAGCTGGGGACGGCGTGCGGCGAGTTCTTCCGCCTTCCCCTGGCGGACAAGGTGGCCTTGTACTCGGAGTCGGAGGACACGGAGCGAACCAACCGGCTCTTCTCCAGCACCATGTGCGTGTCCGGCGGCCAGAGCTACTGGCGCCACTGCCTCCGCCTCGCCTGCTACCCCGTGGAGAGCACCAAGCCCGGCTGGCCCGAGAAGCCGGCCGCGCTCCAGCCCGCCCTCGAGGACTTCATCGTCCCCGCGCGCAGCGTCGGGATGGAGCTCCTCCGCCTCCTCTGCGAGGGGATCGGGCTCCCGCCGGACTACTTCGAGGGCGACCTGAGCGGCGGCGAGGTGATCCTCAACGCCAACCACTACCCGGCGTGCCCGGACCCGGGCGTCACCCTCGGCCTGCCGCCGCACTGCGACAGGAACCTCATCACCGTGCTGCTCCAGCCCGGGTACGTGTGCGGCCTCCAGGTGTCGTACGACGGCGGGTGGATCGACGTCGAGCCCATCCCGGAGGCGCTCGTCATCAACTTCGGCCATCAGCTGGAGATCGCCACCAACGGGCTGCTCCGGAGCGTGGAGCACCGGGCCGTGGCCAACGTCGCCGTGGGGAGGACGTCGGTGGCGGCCTTCATCATGCCAACCATGGACTGCGTGGTGAGGCCCGCCAAGGAGCTCCTCGGAGAGGGCAGACCGGCGAGGTACCGGAGCATCGCGTTCCGCGACTTCATGCGCAGCTACAAGCTATGAGATCCATCGAGGGGAGGAGAGGAGATGGGTACAGATGGTGATTGGGAATGACTGAATCGATATGAACGTGCTATTAGCCTGTTACTTGTTTGATTAACTACTGCTCCCTCCTTCCCATAATGTAAGACAGTGTAGTGTCAAAAAACGTCCCATATTATGGGATAGAAGAAGTGTATTTGTAAATTCGTCGCATCTCTACTCCTAATGGACGACTTGATGAATAGTCTCCGCGGTTTAATTTCGCTGGGTTTTTTTGTCATTCTCCCACCCTCGGTTTTTTTCGTCATCCTCCAACCTCCGTTAACTCGCAAATCTCCCGCGAAAAAAAACCATGCCAAAAAAAACCCTACGATCGATGCCTCGTAATCGTGGTGAAGGAGCGACGACCCCTCGATCTATTCGCGACGCCAACGCCGTTTTTGCCTCTTCCGACACCATTGATTCATTTGCCAACCGCCTGCCTAGATCATCCTCCATATTTCCTTTCTGTTCATGCGCTAATCATATCAACAACGTGCACACCGCAGCTAGATGAAATAGATCGAAATTGAGGTTCTGCTTGCTCGTCCTCCATCCTGCTGCTCCGCCACAACTTTCCCCAACTCCGGTTGCACTGCCGCCCTCCAGTGCCCCTACCGCCACTCCTATCGGCCCCTCTCCGGCGCACATTGTGCCCCTGCCCCAAACCTCCCATTGGTTGTGGTTCTCGTCACATGCAGCACCCTAGGAGGCGGCAGCTGCACCTCGCATCATTCGTTTGCCTATTTCAGCAACACAGATGATGAACAGCATACAGCAAGGTTAGCTCTAGCAAGAAGCTCCACCTCATGGTCAGGGTGGACGCAGCGATCGGGCTTTTTGGCCCGCTCGTGGCCCGAGAAGGACCGGACCGCTCGGTCCCAGCCCGCTAGCAAAATTGGCCGGTCCGGTCCAGGAAATTAGGCCCGCTCAGCACTCGGTCCGGTCCGGTCTTTGACCGGGACCGCTCGGCGGACCGAGAAAGCGCATTCACCGCCGCCGCCGTGCTTCGTCGTCGTGGCCACCGGCGTCCCCTGAGTGAACCATCATGTCCAGGAGCTTCCCCTCACCTTCCTTCCTCTCCTCCCTGTGCCCCATAGCCTGTTTTTTCCGCTCGCCGTCGCTGCCGTGCGTGCACTGAAGCCGTTCGCGAGTTCTCGACCATGCCAGTTCACCGTCCATGGTGTTCGAGCGCCGGAACAACTTCTGTGTTTGTCTCCCTCCCCTCCGGTCGTGTCTCCGGCGATCACCATCCACTCGCGATTCCATTTTTGCGCCGAGATCGCCAGCAGCCTCATGCAGCTCGGCGACCCCGACGTGTTGCGCCGCCTCGCGGGCAGCTCGGGCAGTCGCCGGAGGGGATGCAGAGCATGTGAACCACCTTCTACACGAGCGGGCTCGGCGTCGGGAACTTCCTCAACAGCCTGCTCGTGACGTTCGTCGACCGGGCCACCAGGGCGAGCGCCGGCAAGAGCTGGATCGGTGACAACCTGAACGACTCGCACCTCGACTACTACTACGTGTTCCTGCTGCTGCTCTCCGTGGTGAACATGGCGCTCTTTGTGTGTAACTAAGACCAGAACTGCAGCTAAATAGGCACTAAACAGAAGCTGGAAGGACAAGTTGGCTCGGTCCCAACGAGCCGGAAAAGCTTGACCGAGCTGGCATCACTTCGGTCCGGTCCTGAAAATACAGACCGCAGGCAAGCTCGGTCCGGTCCGGTCCGGACCGCCGGCGGCCGGTCCAAACTTGTCCAGGCTGACCTCATGGTGCACTTGGATTTGTGAGGTCCCACAACTACATGTGGGCAGTGTAAAGTACACGAATCAGCGGCAGTAGATATTTACTAGTAGTGATCTAAGCGGCCTTATATTAGTTTACATAAGAAGTACCAAACCAAACAAAGGAAAATAATGACAAATTTAACAAATAATTTACCTTTGCAATAAACGAATAGAGGTGTGTACCACAACACATCAATGATACATGGGTAAAAAGACATACACATGAGGATTAAATAACCTCAACTTAAAATACTATAAAGAAAATGCAATGCAATCCGAATGAAGGTAAAGACAAAATAGTACTTCAACAAACAATTAAACAAACAAACAAACAAACACCGCAACACAAGACTTTTTAGAACTGTGCTTGAATCCAATCTACAGTGTTCTTCTCCACCTGGAATGCCTTGGTGATAACATCATCTGAGATGGCAGGCTCCGATCCAAACACCACGTTGGCTACCGTGATCACTCCGGGGTTCTGGCTGCTCAGCGCCGCGATGGCCACCGCATGAGTATTCCCATTATTGAACTGGTAATGGACGAGGCCCTTGGGGAACACAAACACGTCTCCCTTGGCGAGAACCTTGGTGAAGTGCCTATTGTCAGGGTTCGAGGTGACGAAGCCGACGTGGAGACAACCCTCTAGCACGGTCAAGATCTCGGTGGAGCGCGGGTGGCTGTGAGGAGGGTTGAGGCCGTTTGGCGCATAGTCAATGCGGACGACAGAGATGCCCATGGTGTTAAGGCCGCCAATCTGCGCGACGTTGACGGCGGTCACCGCGGAGCCCTGCTTGTTCGCCGTGTTGCCGGACAGATGGATGCCAGAAAAGAAGAAGTCCTCGGCGACGACTTCGTTCGCAGCTTTGCAAGGCAGCCCATTGACACGCACTGCGGTGATTGGATGCATTCATCGAAGATGTGAGAGACGAGTGATCGGTTAACTACAATTCCATGAGAGTACATCAGTCAGTGTGCATTGACATTACCTTGAGACGTCTTGTCAGCGACGCAGAAGTCCTGGAGAAGGCTGGGGTCGGAGGCGGCGACGCCATGCTGTGAGCATGCAAAGGCCAAGAGAGCACCTGCAAGGAGCAGCACACGAATGGCCACCATGTCTCTTTGTTTTCACCTCACTGAAACAATTTACCAAGCAGTGTTGATACTGGCAGGAACGTGCCCTCTGTCAAGCTTTGGGAAATGGTTGCTGTGCTGCTTGAACTGTGATCTCTAAACAACAATGGAGGTTAGTATTTATAGGGAGATCCTGACATAGTGCCATGTACACTAGTGTAGAACCGGGCAATAGCACCGATTCGTAAGGCCCTTTAGTACCGGTTCCACAACCCGCACTAAAGTGTGGTCACTAAAGCCCCCCCCCCTTTAGTACCGGTTCAACACGAACCGGTGCTAAAGGCCAACCACGTGGCACGAGCCAGTTCCGGGGGCCGGGAGCCCTGTAGTACCGGTTGGTAACACCAACCGGTACTAAATGTTTGTGGGTTTTTGTTTTATTTTTTATTTTTCAATTAAATTTGTGTTATCAATTTAATTCTTTTTCGTTTGCTGGTATTTTACGATACTACACATTGTACACGTTATGCACATATATATATAGCTATACATGTGTGTATGTGTGAATTAATTAATATGATAATTTGTGAGACATTGATGATATATATATATATATATATATATATATATGCATGATTATATATATATATATATATATATATATATATATATATATATGCATGATTGGTTCTACTAGAAATTATCATATTAATTAATTCACACATACACACATGTATAGCTATATACAATTTCTCCTACATATGCATGTTGCCTTCGGAGCCAGTGGTATTAGCCTAATTGGTGCCTTCGGAGCACGATGGAGGCGGTAGCGGGTAATAGTATTCTCCCTTCGGATTTATGACCTGGTCGAGCAAAATTCCCGTTATTTCCTCTTGAAGTGCTTCTACGCGCTCCGTTTCTAGGAGCTTCTACCGCACCTCTGTGAACTGTTAAAAAGGAGATCAATATGCATTTGTATTAGTTGTGTGACTAGATATCGATAATGGTGTAAAAATTGTGAATAGTGTTTTGACAAGCGTACTCATTCCTGTCTTTGAGATCTGCTCCTTTCGGACGCTATCATGCGAATGTTCTCGCAAACGCAGAATGCACACAGATCAGTCCCCTGCGCCTGCTTCAGGGCCTTTACGAGAATGGAATTTGATCAGATAATAATTAATCAAGCATGATAATTAAAGAGATGGCAGCTAGCTAGCTAGCTAGTACTACTTAATTACTTACCTTGGGTCGAAACCATTTAAGCTTTTTTTTCCATTCGCCTTCGATGACGCTGATGAACCTTGCCCAAGCCCTGCCCGCCGACAAAGAAAATGAATAAAGGGGTTATTAAATAGTTCATATCATGAAAAATGACGAACTAAATAGGCCGAGATATATAGTTAATAATGATTGAAATTACCTGTTGACTATCCCAAACAAGATGTTATAGTCAGTTTTTTCTTTGAGTAGTGAGTCCAGTATTTCAACTGTTCCGGCGTCAACTTTAATGATACACAAGACCCAGTGAAATCTGCATGCACACACGTTTGCATGTCTTAATTAAGCGGGCATATGTAAAGCAAAAACATGTAGCTAGCTAGTAGGCAAAAACAGAGAATTTGTAGTACAAGACAGTGTGACTCACTGGAAGTTGTAAGGAAGTAGTATATCTTCATTGTATTTGAGGCGCTTCAAGAACTCTAGCATGTTGTCCTCTACGGCCTTTTGATAACGTGGATTTATTTCCATGTGTATTCATTAACGGTGTTTGGGTCAATGAACCCAATGCCAAAGCGTCCACCTTTTCTCATTTCATACATCTTCATCCTGCATATAATACCACAGAAAAGAATATAGTGAGGATAATTACAGGTAATGATTGATCAAAAGGATCAGTACAGCTAGCTTGAGACTTAAATTACAGAAAGAAATCACTTACAGACAATAGCAACTGACGATAGATTTGTCGAGTGCGTCTTGATTGTATAACTGAAACAGTTCAGAATACTCAACGGACACAGCTTTCTCATGGAAGTAATGCTCCTCCTTGACATTCACCATGAGGGACAATCGATCGGAAATCTTGGTAATGTTCATGTACCATTGATGCAATTCATACATTCTCGTTGGGAGGTTCTTGACCTTGTCTGGCTCGACCAAAGGTTGGCCCCGGACATATTTCCGTTTTATTTCATCCTCTCTAAGCACAGGCATGGGCTCGATCTCGAGGAGTTGTCCAACAGTGATTTTGAGAACTTCAGCCTGCATTATATGGTCCTCCGTTATTACCACATTGCCCACCTCAGGAACGTAAACTGTTTGCCCACAATAATATTGGGCGCGCGTACTGTCACGTGTTGTTGGCACAACAAGCGAGGGGATCGATTGCGCCGCCTGTTCTCCCAGCTGGGGAATGGTTTTCCCGCATTTTTGACAGCTGCTTCTTGTTTGCTCGATCCCTGAGCTCGCCTCCTTACGTAGACGTGCTCGATTTAACTTCCTGATGTGGCGCTCATAGTCTGTGTCAACAGGCTTGGGAGCTGGTGGTTGAGCCATACGAATGAAGTGGTCAATCGTTTCCTCAGGCACTTTCTCCCTTGGCGGCGGTGGCGGTTTCGGTGCAAAATGGGCTTCCACCTCGGACTTCGATATGGCTGCGATTTCCTCCTCGGACCTGTCATAAGACCTCTGCGGAAGAGGCGTGAGGCTTGGACCATATTTATATCGCTTGCCTCCGCCTGTACTTCCTGTACTACCTCGACTCGTACCGCTACGCACCATAGCTGCGGGGTGTCTCTTCTGCGATTGCTGAGGCGGCGGAGACGCCGGCTGACGGGCTGAGTTGGACGAGGAGGAGTGGCCGCCTGAAGATGTGCCGGACTTGGAGGAGGAGTGGCCTGAGGTTGTGCCGGACTTGGAGGAGGAGTGGACGTCTGACGCTGTGGCGGACTTGGAGGAGGAGGAGTGGCCTGACACTTTGCCGGACTTGGAGGAGGAGTGGCCTGACACTTTGCCGGACTTGGTGGACTTGCAGGAGCGGGAGACTGCTGACTCGGTGGCGGACTTCGACGAGGAGTCAGATGACGCGGTGTCGGTGGCCTTCGAAAGATGATGCAATCCTTTTTCCATAGGATGATACGATGGTTGGCGTCTCCGAGAAAGCGCTCGTCCTCACCTCCAGGAATGTCAAGCTCTAGCCCCGAATATGGCTGCACCACCTCGTCAACCATGACACGAGCATAGCCCTCTGGAATCGGGATGCAATGGTAGGTTGCTTTGGGGGTAACTGGAAAAGCTTCTCCGTCCGCCACCTTCATGGATATGTTCTTCATTTTGACGTGTAGCTCGCAGCTAGTGTTCTCCGTGATGTCATCCACGGGGTATCTACCCAGCATTGCGTCATCCGGGGCGGAACCCACGCTGCTTCTCTGCATGGATGGGGCGGTGCTATCCAATGCTGGAACATCCGCTAGCTGCTGCAGCTGCTGAGACCCCCTTTGCTGGCTAAGTGAGTCGATCTGCTCCTGCTGCCGCTGGAATTTGACTGCCAATTCCGCTTGACTTGCTTCTAGGCATTGAAGGCGTTCATATTCCCGCTTCCTCTGCTCCTCCTCCATCTTCCTCTTCTTCTCCTCCGCAATCTTCTTTCTCGCACGGGTTCTATAGTCGTTGTTCCAGTCTGAAAACCCCTCATACCACGGAATAGCGCCCTTGCCTCGTGTTCTTCCCGGGTGTTCAGGATTTCCCAGGGCACGCGTAAGCTCGTCGTTCTCTCTGTTGGGCTGGAACACCCCCGTTCGTGCCTCTTCTATTGCAACAAGTATCGCATCGTCGGCTCCGTTCAGACATGCCTTCGTCGAAACTTTGCCTGTCTTCGGGTCCAACTCCCCCCCATGCGCATAGAACCAAGTCCTGCACCTGGGGGCCAGCTCTTAGTAATCCGGAGTGACACCTGCATCCTCCATCTCTTTCTCAGACTTATCCCACTTAGGCATTGCCACCGCATAGCCACCTGGCCCCAGCTTATGGAACTTATCCTTTTTTCGGCATTCTTCTTGTTTATTCTCGACCGTTCCTTAGCTAATTCTGAATCCTTGAATTTCACGAAATCGTCCCAATGAGCACGTTGGTTCTCTAGTGTTCCCTCGAATACTGGAGTCTTCCTTCCTCCCTTGACGTACTTGTCCCATTCACGATTCTTGTGGTTCTTGAATGCAACCGCCATCTTCCTAAGAGCAGCGTCCTTGACTTTCTGCACATCTGCTTCTGTGAAATGATCTGGTAGGGTGAAATGTTCCATGAGAGTATCCCAAAGCAGATCTTTTTGATTCTTGTCGACAAAAGTAACATCTGGACGTGGAGCAGCGTCCTCTTTGCCTTTTTGTCCTTTGTCTTTTGCTGGCTCTCTCCATTCTTGAAGGGAGATCGGGAGTTGGTCCTTCACAAGAACTCCGCACTGACGAATGAACTTGTCCGCAATCTTCTTAGGCGCTAATGGTTCGCCATTAGGTCTGACTGCCTCGATATTGTACTTTACGCCCTCCTTCAACTTTTTGTTCGGGCCTCGTTTCGTCCTTTTGCCTGAAGATTTGCTCGACCCGGATGGCTGAAAGAACAAAGATCGATTCGTTAATATATCTTCAAGTCATTTAAAACATGTGATGATCACCAGAAACCTGCTTATATAAATATATATACCTCGCCGGTCTTTGTTGTTTCAGGATCAACATGTTCTTCGTCATCGTCATAATCGTAGTTCATGACTTCATCAATTCGGTCGTCGCGATCGAATATCATATCACCCTCTCCGGTGTTGTTTAGAAATTCGGAGCCGTCATAATCTTCTTCATTCTGATTATCATCTGGCCCGCGTATCATATCGAACATGGTCTGTTCTCCCTCTCTGTCGGTATTGTCTGCCATAGCTTTTATTTAACTAATTCAAAAGAAATATAAAACAATTTAGTATTCAAATTACATCGTCTCGAATAATAGATATAATCTCGAATACTTTGTCTAGAATAATAGATACAATCTCGAATACATCGTCTCGAATAATATATAATATTGAATAGTACATCACTGGCTAGCTAATTAAAGATCGAATACTACAGAAGAATCTAGGACACTCGTGGTTCCTGCGTCGCGGGCGGTGGACACCCAAAGAGAAGGAACCCTCACAGGATCATAGCTGATGTGAGATCCCTGAAGATACTGCCAGGTATTGGAGAACCTGCCGCCCTCTAACGCAACCATGTAGCGATGGACGTGCTCGTCCTCCTCCCTGACACGGCGACGTACCTCCTCCGGCGGGGCCGGGTCCCTCCGCACCGAACTGGCCCACGCGAACGCCACCAAACGAGATCAGGGTCGACGACGGGACCCGGGGCCGGGTTCCTCATCAAGCGGCGCGCCCCTCCAGGCAGTACCTCCCAGTGCCAGCCCGGCGGAGCCCAGTCCCGGACATGGGCCGGCTGGACGTCGTCGCGGACGGGTCGACGACGAGGATGCGGGCCGGGCATCGTCGATAACAAATACTAGCTATATGCCCGCAAAAAATAATATTTTTTTAATGATTGGATTTTGATAACTAAAATTTATAACATTTCTACTATTTCAAAAATCTATATACTATTTCATACTAATTAAGCATCTAACACTAAAAACATAAAAAACAATTTCTATACATCCATTAAAAACAGAAAAACAACATTATATAAAAAATTCCATACTAATTAAACACTAATTATATCCATCTAACATGCATTCATACATATATACTAGTGAAAAAACAATAATCTAAAAAATCTAAACTAATTAAACATACAAAATCTAAACTAATTAAATATAATATACGTGTATGTGTGTGTGTGTTCATCATGCTTGTGTGTGTGTGTATGGGCTCGGGGAGGGGCGGCGCCCATGGTGGCCGCCGGGGGCGAGGGAGAGGGGTTAGAGGGGGAGAGCTCACAGCGGGCGACGGCGACGGCGAGGCGACGGCCGGGGGCAGCGACGGGCCGGGGCGTGACGCGCGGGGGCTGGCGACGCAGGGATGGCGCGACGGCGACGGGCCCGGGGCGGCGACGGAGACGAGGGCGGCGACGGGGATGGGGCGGCGACGGCGACGGGGACGGGGGCGGCGACGGCGACGGGGGCGGCGACGGGGACGGGGGCAGCGACGGCGACGGGGTCGGTGACGGCGTCGATCGATCAAGGGCGGGCAGTTCAATGGAGAAACAGAGGAAAGAAACAGAGGGAGAATGAAATTTTTCGAAGTGTTGTATATATAGAAGGCACCTTTAGTACCGGTTGGAGCCACCAACCGATACTAAAGGTCTGTTTTGGCCAGCCCAAGCAGCGGGAAGCGACCCCCTTTAGTACCGGGTGGTGGCACAAACTGGTACTAAAGGCCCCCCTTTAGTACCGGTTTGTGCCACCACCCGGTACTAAAGGGGGTGCGCTGGCGCAAGTGCTGTGCGGCAAGTTTAGTCCCACCTCGCTAGCCAAGGGGCGACCGCACTGGTTTATAAACCCCCGTGCGATCGCTCTCTCGAGCTCCTCTCCAAAGCAGGCCTACTGGGCCTACGTGTTCTTTGCTGCCCTGTTGGGCCCACTTGGCCTTTGCGGGCCTGCATCCTGGCCCAACAACAGGTTGGGTTTCTAGTCGTATGCAGGCCGCTCTGGCCTAGTAGGCGGGCTTTTTTTTTGCTTTATTTATTTTTGTGTTGTTTTTTTGTGTATTTAGAGTTTCTTTGTGAATATTTTTGCTTTAGGTACAAAAAATTACAAACTTTCTGTTAGTGCCCGTAGTTTTCAAATTTGAATAGTTTAAATTTTGAATTATTTGAAATTAGTGTGAATCACTAGTTTGTGAATAATTTAACTTTAAAAATCAGTAAAGGCATGAAAGAATTTGTTTGCACATAAAATTTCTTCGCGTTTCAAATGCCAAAACACATAACTACCCTAACTATTACAGAGATTCCCCTCTGGGTGTGAAACACAGAAGAAAGTGATGATAGTGAAGCCGATCACATCCCAGATCTTTGGGTGTGAAACTTTTTCTTCGCGTGTGTCCCTTTGCGCCGTAACCATGGAAAATCTTCATCATTTAACGGGATGCTCGGGTCAATATTCACTGTGAATGGAGAAATTTCATCAAACTTTTCATAATCTTCTGACTTGTCTGTCTTGTCATCCACTCCCACGATGTTTCTCTTCCCAGAAAGAACTATGTGCCGCTTTGGCTCATCGTACGATGCATTCGCTTCCTTATCTTTTCTTTTTCTTGGCTTGGTAGACATGTCCTTCACATAGAAAACCTGTGCCACATCATTGGCTAGGACGAATGGTTCGTCTGCATACGCAAGATTGTTGAGATCCACTGTTGTCATTCCGTACTGCGGGTCTTCCGTTACCCCGCCTCGTGTCATATTGACCCATTTGCACCGAAACAAAGGGACCTTTAAACCACGTCGATAGTCAAGTTCCCATATGTCCTGTATATAACCATAATATGTTTCCTTTCCCGTCTTGGTTTCTGCATCAAAGCGGACACCACTGTTTTGGTTGGTGCTCTTCTTATCTTGGGCGATCGTGTAAAATGTATTACCATTTATCTCGTACCCTTTGAAAGTCATTATATTCGAAGATGGTAACTGGGACAGCAAGTACAGGTCATCTTCAATAGAGGTGTCATGCATGGTACGTGTCTGCAACCAGCTGGCGAAACTCCTGGTTTGTTCACGTGTAATCCAGTCATCAGACCGCTCCGGGTGTTTGGAGCGTAGCAAATTCTTGTGTTCATCCATATACGGAGCCACCAAGGCGGAATTCTGTAGAACTGTGTAGTGTGCTTCAGTGAGAGAATGTCCGTCCATACATATTATTTGTTCCCCTCCTAGCGTGCCTTTTCCATCCAGTCTGCCCTTATGCCGCGATTCAGGAACACCAATCGGCTTAAGGTCAGGAATAAAGTCAATACAAAACTCAATGACCTCCTCATTTTGATGGCCCTTGGAGATGCTTCCTTCTGGCCTAGCACGGTTATGAACATATTTCTTTAAGACTCCCATGAACCTCTCAAAGGGGAACATATTGTGTAGAAATACAGGACCCAAAACGTTAATCTCTTCGCATAGGTGAACTAGGACGTGCGTCATGATGTTGAAGAAGGATGGTGGGAACACCAACTCGAAACTGACAAGACATTGCACCAAATCATTCTGTAACCTTGGTATGATTTCTGGAGCGATTACCTTCTGAGAGATTGCATTGAGAAATGCACATAGCTTCACAATGGCTAATCGAACGTTTTCCGGTAGAAGCCCCCTCAATGCAACCGGAAGCAGTTGCGTCATAATCACGTGGCAGTCATGAGACTTTAGGTTCTGGAACTTTTTCTCTGCCATGTTTATTATTCCCTTTATATTCGACGAGAAGCCAGACGGTACCTTAATACTGAGCAGGCATTCAAAGAAGATTTCCTTCTCTTCTTTGGTAAGAGCGTAGCTTGCATGACCCTGATATATGCCGTCTTCTCCGTGCATACGTTGCTGGTCCTCCCGTGCCTCAGGTGTATCTTTTGTCTTCCCATACACGCCCAAGAAGCCAAGCAGGGTCACGCAAAGATTCTTCGTCACGTGCATCACGTCGATTGCGGAGCGGACCTCTAGGTCTTTCCAATATGGCAGGTCCCAAAATATAGATTTCTTCTTCCACATGGGTGCGCGTCCGTCAGCGTCCTTTGGAACAGGTTGTCCGCCAGGACCCTTTCCAAATATCACCTTCAAATCCTTGACCATATCATGTACATCAGCACCAGTACGGTGGCGAGGCTTCGTCCGGTGATCCGCCTCACCTTTGAAATGCTTGCCTTTCTTTCTTACGGGATGCCTGCTCGGAAGAAATCGACGATGTCCCAGGTACACATTCTTCATACAACTATTCAAATATATACTGTCGGTATCATCCAAACAGTGCGTGCATCCGCGGTATCCCTTGTTTGTCTGTCCTGAAAGGTTACTGAGAGCAGGCCAATCATTGATGGTCACGAACAGCAACGCCTTTAGGTCAAATTCTTCCCCCATGTGCTCATCCCACGCACGTACACCTGTTCCATTCCACAGTTGTAAGAGTTCTTCAACTAATGGCCTTAGGTACACATCAATGTCGTTGCCGGGTTGCTTAGGGCCTTGGATGAGCACTGGCATCATAATGAACTTCCGCTTCATGCACAACCAAGGAGGAAGGTTATACAAACATAGAGTCACAGGCCAGGTGCTATGGTTGCTGCTCTGCTCCCCAAAAGGATTAATGCCATCTGCGCTTAGACCAAACCATACGCTCCTTGCGTCATCTGCAAACTCCTTCCCGTACTTTCTTTCGATTTTTCTCCACTGCGACCCATCAGCTGGTACTCTCAACTTTCCGTCTTTCTTACGGTCTTCTCTGTGCCATCGCATCGCCTTGGCATGCTCTTTGTTTTGGAACAAACGTTTCAACCGTGGTATTATAGGAGAATACCACATCACCTTGGCAGGAATCTTCTTCCTGGGGCGCTCGCCCTCGACATCACCATGCTCATCGCGGCTGATCTTATAGCGCAATGCACCACATACCGGGCAAGCGTTCAAATCCTCGTACTCACCGCGGTAGAGGATGCAATCATTAGGGCATGCATGTATCTTCTGCACCTCTAACCCTAGAGGGCAGACAGCCTTCTTTGCTTCGTACGTACTCTCGGGCAATTCGTTGTCCTTTGGAAGCATATCCTTTATCATTACCAGCAACTTTCCAAATCCCTTGTCAGATACACCATTCTCTGCCTTCCATTGCAGCAATTCCAGTGTGGTGCCCAGCTTTTTCTTGTCACCTACGCAATTCGGGTACAACAATTTTTTGTGATCCTCTAACATGCGCTGCAACTTCTTCTTCTCCAAATCACTTGCGCAGTTTCTCTTTGCATCGGCAATGGCCCGACCTAGATCATCAACGGGCTCATCTGATGCCTCTTCTTCAGCTTCTTCCCGCATTGCCGGCCCAGCTTCTTCCCGCATTACCGGCTCAGCTTCTTCCCCCATTGTTGTATCATCGTATTCAGGGAACCCATGGCCAGGATAGCTGTCGTCGTCCTCTTCTTCTTCATTGTCTTCCATCATAACCCCTCTTTCTCCGTGCTTGGTCCAAACATTATAGTGGGGCATGAAACCGGACTCAAACAGGTGGACGTGAATGGTTCTTGACGTAGAGTAATTGCGACCATTCTTACAGCCAGCACATGGACAAGGCATAAAACCATCCGCCCGCTTGTTTGCCTCAGCCGCAAGCAGAAAAGTATGCACGCCCTCAACGAACTGGGGAGAGCATCGGTCATCGTACATCCATTGCCGGCTCATCTTCATTACACAACACCGAATAGACCAAATTAATACAAGTTCATACATAAAGTTCATACAACACTTAAATGCAACAAACAAATAACTCTCTAGCTAAAGCATTTAAATGCAACAACAAATGCGATCAAGATCGCAACTAAGGTAACAATTGATCCAACAGCATAATGATACCAAGCCTCACTATCGATGGCATATTTTCTAATCTTTCTAATCTTCAAGCGCATTTTCTCCATCTTGATCTTGTGATCATCGACGACATCGGCAACATGCAACTCCAATTCCATCTTCTCCCCCTCAATTCTTTTCAATTTTTCTTTCAAGTACTCGTTTTCTCTTTCAACTAAATTTAACCTCTCGACAATAGGGTCGGTTGGAATTTCCGGTTCACATACCTCCTAGATAAAAATATCTATGTCAACTTGATGGGCATAATTTGTCATAAACACGAAATGCAACAAATAGTTTTAAAAGAGAATATACCACATCCGAATCATAACAAGGACGAGGGCCGACGGGGACGGATATCAAAACCATGGCACTATGTATAACAAACAACGTACGGGTAAGATAATTATTATACGAGTAACTATATATCCAAATCACACAAACATCAATTTTTTATATAAAATTTCATGAACAAGAGGCTCACCACAAGGTGGTGCCGGCGACGGGACGGTGCGGGCGATCGACGGTGGTTACGACAGAGATTTAGAAGGCACTAAGTAAACCACACCTACATATGCAAACTAAGTGTTATTTTGACCTCAAATTGCATATAAATCAAATACTAGCACATATATATATTTCCTCCCAAATTACTAAACTCACAAATTAATAACTATATAAAGCATTGCAAGAGCTAATCTAGCAATGAGAGATGAAAGGACAAAGTTGCTAACCTTTGTGATCACTTGAATGGATGGGGGCCTTCAAATCTTGACAAATTTTGGGCAAAATGTGTGATGAGCTCGAGGGGAGAAGAGGAAGAACAGAGAGGAGAGGAGAGGGGAAAGGGGGAAGAACAGAGCGAGCTGGACGAAGGGTTTATATGCAGGAGGACCTATAGTACCGGTTCGTGGCACGAACCGGTACTAAAGGTGCTGGAGGGGGCCCAGACTGACAACATCCTGCCACCACCCTCATTAGTACCGGTTCGTGGCACGAACCGGTGCTAAAGGTTAGCCACGAACCGGTACTAATGAGAGCGGCCCGGCTAGCCGTTGGAACCGGCACTAATGTATACATTTGTGCCGGCTCTAATACAAACCGGCACTAATGTGCTTCACGTTTGACCCTTTTTCTACTAGTGGTATATTTTTTTTCGAGAAGGGGCGCTTTATTACTTAAAAGGTTTAAGCATTACACCCGTATAACTATGATGAACACAGCCAAACAAGTTATACATAGTGCCATGTATATGCATACATGGGTTGGGTAGGAACAAGTCTTGTGATGTGGGCAGCCTGCAGAGCGTGTGCTTAGATCTGGACAGCCTGCTACGCATATGTATATATGTATGTATGTTGGACGGCAGGATCAAATTAATATCTATGCTTGAACAAGTCGCTTGTGCATATCCACAACGACCAAGAATCCAAGGAGGCTAATACAGAACGATAACCTCCTTGACCATGGACCCCCTCAGGATGGCCCTGCGTCGGGCGCTGATTCGGTTTACACGAAGCAGAAGGACACATCTTACATGACAGATTGTAAAATTTATGATTATCTTCTTCGAGACACCCGCATCTATTGGTGTCCGTTCATGTACTTCTGCTTGTACTATAAACCGAATTCGATGCCAATAGATACAAAGCAGAAGAACGCATCTTCATGACAGATTATAAACCGAATTTAACAGCATCTGCATGCCTTTCGGTCCACAATACTGTGATTGTAGAGCAATACATGTAATAGTATCTACATGCATTTCGGTCTGGAATGGTCCGTCAGGTTACAGAGAAGCATCAAGATGAACACACAACACCAGATTAGAATTAACCCAGCCTTATGTACAACGGTACAAGTGAAGACGCAGGTTGATATGTAAACTATAAATTGCAGACTAGCTCTACTTATCAGTTCTCAGTACTCCCTAAAGGGCAACCTGGTGCATGTAGCTCCCGCTTGCGCAGGGTCCAGGGAAGGGTCCGACTACTTTAGGTCTATAGTACGCAGCCTTTCCCTACATTTCTATAAGAGGCTGTTTCCAGGACTTGAACCCATGACCTCATGGTCACAAGGCAGCAGCTTTACCACTGCGCCAAGGCTCCCCTTCCGTAAAGTTCTCAGTACTCCCTCCGTCCGTAAATACTTGTCGCCATTTCTAGGACAAGTATTTACGGACGGAGGGAGTACTAGATAGAGGGGTCCATCAGTGAGCTGTGATGTTCTTAGTACAAGAAGCAACCAACCCTAGAGCAGTTCCTCGACTGAGAACAGAAGCCAGCAACACGATTGGGCTCCAGGCCAATAATTCTCACCAGACGGAACATAGGCAAGATCCAAAGAGCAAGTTTGACCAAGCCTTCACCCTTCAGTAAACACCACAAACTATCATCCATCATGATCTTACAGTAAACACACCATAGCGACAGCATGTACAGAAGAGCGCAAGTTACCATATCGAAGCCATAGCGTCAACCAGGAAAGTAATGGCTATCAACAGGATGGATGAGACATACTACTTGGTTGCACAGTACACTCACTGAAGCAGCATTTACAAAAAAAAACATTTTAATGTGTTCTAATAGCAACATCGCAATGACACAAAATCATCGTGCGGTGCCGATGGGTACAAACAACGGTCGAGTCCAAGTTAATGTGGAGGAAAACAGGTACAATAACACCTATATATACCTTTGATTTTTCGTGGACGGCATACAGTTGACAGAACCCTTTGTCAGATATCTCTATTTTCTGATGGGGAGATATGATGCTCTTTTCGTGATATATTTCGTGTGTCCTACACAGACTTTCCTCTATCTTTTTTCATCTTTTCTACTTCTTGGTAGGGGTATGACAGCATTTCAGCCTGCAAAGACGAAAGTAGAACTTGGATCAGAACTTGAAATGAGAAGAGACCAGACATAAAACTGGAAACACTTCTTAGGTAACTGAATTGGCACAAGGGGCAATTGCCTAGCAGGTTTAAAAACAAGTATTTGGTGCTGCAGCAAAGAGTTTTCAGAACAAACTTGCCTGGCTTCTGACATGATCGATTTCGAAGAACTACGTCTTCTGCATGGCTGCCTCAGGATCCCAGCTCCTGGAACACAAATCAGTACTGCCGCAGCCACTCAGTACCAGGCTCAGCCTTCCAGTTGTGCACCCTGAGGACACCGATGACACCATTCTAGTGGAATGGCTCTCTGAGCGTCCACTCCAGGTGCTCGAGAGTGTAGCCAGATAAGAGTGCAGCCACCCACGAGAGCCACCAACAGCCTCTGTGTCATCCTTGTCAGAGTCGTTGACTCTCCAGCTCCCCGTGGTACGCCGTGAGGACACCGGTAGTACAACTGCAGTGGCATGACTGCTGGAGCATCCCCTCCAGCTGCCTGAGAGTCTGTCCACTGAAGAGCGCAGCCACCCACGAGAGCCCCCCACAGCCTCTGCCACCTCCTCTCCAGGCGGAGCTGGCACAACCATTGTCTGTGCCTCGACGTCATAGCGATCTGAGCTGTGGGTCTTGTCAGGGTCAGGGCAGGGAATGGTGATGGAAGCATCGCAGAAGGTGTGTGTCCACGAATCCATGGGATAATGCACAGCTCATGGAATTTATGCAAGCATGCTGGAAGGGCCAGGATCGTATCGGTAGGCGTAAAGTCTTGGGCACAGACGCAGCAGAACATCCCCTGCTGCAACAGCACGGGGGGTTGCGAGAGCAACCCCAAGATCACCAGCTCCACCTCTGGTAGAGAGGGCGCAGATGGCACATGGCGCGGATAGCGATGATGGCGATGCTGGCACCTATGGATGATGACGGTGCAGCTGAGGGTGACGAGCTCGGCACAGAGGGATATCCCATAAGAAGAGGTGGTGGCGGTCCTGGAAACATATCTGGAGAAACACAATAACTGAAATCAGATTCCTCTACTAGGTCAACCAAACAAATTGATGACAAAAAGATGAGCATGTTAACAAGGAAAATAGTAGACAACCTTACAAAATCAACTGAGACTGTAACTGCTGAAAAGAAAGTCAATGATCTAATTACCTCTTCGTCCAAAAAGCAGAAACCTGGTAAAGTTTCCCTCCCCCTTCTACAACTGTTTTGTGTTATGATGCAACTTCACTTGTAGTATTAAGTTATCACATACTCCCTCCGTTCCAAATTACTCGTCGTGGTTTTAGTTAAAATTTGAACTAAAACCACGACGAGTAATTTGGAACGGAGGGAGTAGTTGATGAGAATTGAGAAGTTGGATAGAGAGGCAAAGATAAATACTCTATATTTATTGTCAGACATCCAACCTGTATATTGCCATTTGTCAGTTTTCTTGTAGTCCAAACAATTTTTATTTTATGCACGAGTACCTTTTCACACACCATCTCACTTTTGGCAAATTATTTTCCATGATTATTCCTTCAGTTGACTGTAAGTATTTGGTCTGGGACAATGTAATATTATGAACTTTCAGGAAGTTGGCTACCTGGCGTCTACTTCTAGAGATGTCTTATTTCTGTACTAACATTGCTCTAATTTTTAACTCTGCAGCCGGATGCAGTTTGAAGAAGAACCAAGTTCTCAGCGGTGTAGGAAAGTTGGAATCTCTATCTGATTCTACCGATACTGAAAGTGAAGCTGCTGCTGTGCCAAATAGCAGTATGCCTGAATCCTGATCACAAGGTACAGTTCATTGCACATGCATGTAGTGAATAATAAGGGCTGAATGTTCCTTTTGTAAGACATCTTGACACTCTTACGCAGTTCCTATGCAATCAACATGTGGAGATACAACGCGTAAAGCCTTTCTCCCCAAGTGCTTGCCATACATCTCGCAGTGCAGCCCCCCAATCAATCTGAAGTCGATAATTCAGCTAGCAACCTGTGAATCCCCCACTTCCCCGCACAGCTCGACATTTCTCAGCGCGAAATGCACAAAAGCACAGACGCAGACAGGATACACTTTGGTTGCCGTGACAAATTGAGCTCGAAAATTCGATCACCCGCACCATTCTAGACTGGATCGAGCCATCAATCCAGAGCACCGGTAAGGGGAATCGGATCGGCGAATCCTACCAAATGGATCAGGCGAAAAATCCTAAGCCTCAAGGGGAGGGGAAGGCATGTAGGTGGTATTACCTCCTGATGCATCGGTGGTTGAAGGGACGTCGAGACGAGGCCGGCGGGCGCCCGGCGGTGGCGGCGCTGCGGCTTGAGGTCGGGGACGCCTTCGCGTGGACCTGGAGCTGGCGGAGGAGGAGGAGGGACGAGCTAGGGTTAGGTTCCGCGGCGGCGAGGGTTCACGCGTGCGCACGTGCGGGGCGGAGGAATGCGGGAGAGCGCGGGTGAGCGAGCCTTACCTCAGGGGGCGCGACGGTGACGGGAGGAGAGGCTGGCGGAGCGGGTCGCCGGTGCGGGAGCTCTCGCCGGCGGGAGGGATCGCACGTGCGGCGGCGGTGGGGAAGGAAGGTTTTGGTGGGGGATTGGCGCCTGAGCTGAGCGGGAGGAGACGGCGATTAGAAAGAACAGTAAAAAAAAACAGTCCTGTGGCCCACGGGTCAGCGTAACAGGATCTTTTTTTCCCTGGTGGTCTTCTGATTTTTTCATATGACGGTACAAAGGACACCAAGAGTAAAATAAATTACATCCGTCACCGTAGACCACCTAATCACAACTACAAACACGGAAGCGAGGCAAAATCACACCGCCGCCATCTCCCCTTTCTCGTCGGAGTGGGGCAAATCTTATTGTAATAGATAGTTGGGAAGTCATCATGTAAGGCCTCGAGTGACAAACGCATCAGAACAACAACCTTTGCCAATGAAAAAAAGGCATTAATTGAAAGGGCCCAACCTATAGACACGTGAACTGGATTCAAACAGATCCACCGAAAAGAAACCCCGACTGAATCCTGCGAGACCCGCTAAAGCAACACCTCCATGCCCTCTGATGATGTTAGTTGCGGGTGGGTGAATCTTATTCCATCTTTCAGGGAGTAGCCGCCGCCTCATCCTTTTGAGCAAAACACAAACCCTAAACAAGCTAAAAAAACACACCAAAGGGGGGAATGTATCTGGTACCGGCGCCCGTAGAGCGTTTTAAAATGTTCAAAAAATTTGAAAAAATATATTTAGCACATTCATGTATGTTGTCGCAAAATTTTAAATTAAAAAACTAAAACATTACTTGAGCTACAAAAATAACAATTTCAACACTAGATAGTACATAACATAAGGGCTTTGGATTTGGTCCGTTATGACATTGATGTCAAAAATTCATTTTTGTATCTCATAGAATATTTTGAATTCTGATATGGAATTTTGTGACAACATACATTGATGTTGTCTTAATGTGCTAAATTGTTTTTAGATTTTTTAAAACATTTTACAATGCAATACGGCATACGGTGCACCAAATACATTCACTTAAAAAAGAGCAGGGGCCCTTCACCTGGAGCCCCTCGTGGGAACGAGGAAAACGACTTTTCGTGTGCTTTATACTTGTGGATTCAATGATGGGGCAACATATTTTAGCATATAATCATGCGTTAAGAAACAGTTTAGCATATATCATGGCCAGCTTGGTAAGCTACGTACAAAAAATTGCAATCAATGATAAAGAAAATGGCCATATCAAGCAAAGAATGGCCTTGGGAAGTTTTCCAAATTAATCTGCAAGTCGATATTTTGCTTTGAATTTGACCAAATAACCATGGCTTGGAGATATGAATACATAACAACAATGAAGAATTATTTCATGTAGAAATTAACATTATTTTTTCTAAGAATAGTTTTTCCTAGCTAAATCGAGCAGTACAAAACAAATCAATAACCTAAGAAACAACCAAGGCTCCATAGACATGAGGCGAAAAACTCTGGTACAACAATATATTCCTACATACAAACGATGAGGTGGATAGTCCATAAATAAGAAAGGGTGAAAACTTGTCAACTAAAATAAACTTCATAGTTGCCTTGGTCAGTTTTTACAATCGAGCTGATAAATCTCGCAGAAGATGACTATAACTTCTTGGCAAAGCTTGCCACCAAAGTTAACAACTGTCTACGGACATCTCCATGGGAATTGTTAGTACAAGTAGAGATACGGTTTACTGTTCCTGGTCATTTTGTCAGCAAGATCTTGCAAGAGAGTCCGTTGTTTGGATCCTCATCGTATGGTCCAGGATCATGAGATCCAAACTACAAACATAATCTCTTTTCTTGATAATAGAACGATAACCCATCACCAATTACAGACTTGGCAAGCTGGCAATCCATCAAAAAACTTCAGCCTGAAACATGTCTTTTCACACCATTTGCTTAGCCAGGTAGATTCTGCAAGGCATCCAAGCTTCTGTCAATTCTTTCTTCTATCCAGCCAAGTCTCCTCTCAAGTTTTAACACACTAGCATGCATAACCCTAATATCAACTTCCGCAAGCTTGGCAAATGAGCGTATCAAGAGGTAATAATCAGCATGTCCAGCACAAACAAGACGACCAGTCATTGTCTTCCTTCTATAGTGAAGGTAACCATCTGATCTTGGCCACTTCCTTGGTGGCATATAACAAAATCCGTGGTCTTCCATTTCTGACTTGATACTTTGTATCCCTGATGATGATGATGCGGAAAAGCACCTTGCACCAACAGAAGTCCCATCCCTACCTCGTTTATTCACTCCATTTGTGGTGTGCGCTTTTGAATTCTCATTCTACAGTGCAACAGGTTTATACATCAAATCAACAACAATCGCCACCAAAAGACATGTAGATAATCCTAGAGGTGCTACATTTGTACAAATTTGAAGTTCAAATATGCTGCGAATAAAAAAGGAATAAGAGTTGACAACAACATTAAGTTGGGTGCATCACCTCTCGTCCTTTGTACAGATCCTGGAAGATCTCTATTAAGTGCTCTTCTTCAACTGAGCACGCAATCCCAGGAAAAACAACATCTTTGCAATATCTGAGATATGAGTGAAGATCCTTCGAATAGTCTGCAGAATTAGAAAACTTCGTCAATTTTATACCACTATTAAGCATTTGGTCTAGTAAAAAGTACACCCTAGAATGCATTCACTCAGACACAAATCTGAGCAAATATATCACCATGAACATCGTATTAAAAAAAGGGCAGCCCGGTGCATGTAGCTCCCGCTTGCGCAGGGTCCGGGGAAGGGTCCGACCACTTCATGAACATCGTATTAAATAGATGAAAATGGAATGCACATTTTTCTTATCCAATATACTTTGCCATCATTGTACTTCTAAGATTTCCTTGATAATAAAAAACCAGACTAACCACGTCTAGCCTTTGGGGGCTATATTTAATAGAAGGGGCATCCTTGAGCACAAGGCGAGCGAGCCAAAACTCGAACACAGGCGGGCAGGCCGCGCACGCATGTGCCATGCCAACAGAGTGATGCTCTGTTCTCACTAAAGGGGAATTACTGAGCGCCATCCGTACAAAAGAAAGAGACAGGTGCAGCTCTGCCTTGGTTGGATTTTTGAAACATGGGATCCCTTGAAACATAATGAAATGTTCTAGAATACTCTTTGTCAGACCTCTATGTTTGTGTAAGAAAGAATGAGAATATGTCTTTTGGATAATCCAAAGGTACTAGCAGAAAACAGTATATTTCACTGGAAGATACTGGTGCATTATTTGTTGATTTCTGTAATGCTGCCTGGTGCAAATGCCCCATAAATGTTCAATTCTTGTGTTAGTCATTAACAAGCATAATGAAGCTCTCTATTTATAAGTGGGAAGATTGAGATCCTGGAAATGTGAACAGTTATTTATTGCAAACAAGGCCAGAAACTCCACACATACATCGATGTATTATTCTATTCATTACAACAATTTAAATTTTATTCTAGCAATTCTTGCCAGTTTATTACTAAGTAAATGTCCTAAAATTTGAAAATACACATATAACAATGGTCCATACTCCATACATATCCTAACCTAGTAACTGAAAATTACCATTGCAAGATAGACTAGTGGCTCTACACATAGGACAGGAGGGTATAACCTATTAAGTAGTAACATACGAAATACGACATGCCTACCATGGTAGATAGTACCATTACGTCCTATTCTCTGTTATGACATAGCTACTGTGCTAGAAGCTAGAATAGCATGTAATTGGCAACATAAGAGGTAAATATATAAATCGCTAATGGACAACATAAGGATGAGACCTGACATGAATATATTACAAGGAAAAAAATGATTTAGATGCAAAGCAATGGTCAAACAATTACCATGTGCAACGTCAATTTTATCATAGGCATCTGCAAGAGTCCAAAGCAATTCTTTTGTGCCAAACTCCTCACTGGTACCACCATCAGGTTTCATAGATGGTGCTAAATTTGCATCACCGTCAGACCCACCTCCATTTCTTGCTGCCTCGCAAATCTCCTTGGGAGAGAAAAAAGAAGTTCAGCCCATCATATTTATGGTAGATCTTACATGACATAAGCGAGTGACTCGATATGGAATACTCACCTCCCATATCCCTTGACCATTGATGTTATACTGAACTCTTAGAGCCACTATTAGTATAGCAATTACACAGACCCGTGTAGGCGGGACCCTGGCTGGATTACTAGACAACCACAGTTCTGAAGGCATAACCCACTCATAGATGCGGCAAGCGTGAGGGAGGATTCTTTCTACCGGCAGAGACAACTCATCCAAGTAGCGCTGAGCAATAGCATAGAAATTAACTGAAGGAAGCTGCAAGCCTATTCTTTGTGCTATGAACCCGGCGGCCGCTTCCAGCTGCCACGCTCCAATCACTCGGACTGGCCTGAACAGTTGCCTCGCATTCAGAGGGCAGTGTTTTAGAGGGCTCCCAAGAAGCTTGTCCACTTCGGTAAAAACTGCCACGTAAGGAAGCTTACCCTCCATCGCCCACCTATAAATGTCGGTCGGTAGGACGGCTTCCCGGGCAATATGGCAGGACAGGAAACAGATAGACAATGTCGAGTACAGCGGCAGCATCGTCCTCAGCGAGCGCAGAAAGATGAACTCGACCCTTCGCCTGTCTTTTCGAGGCGAGGCTTCATCCGCGCGTTCACACTTCACCTCTTGCGGTTCCTGCTGGCCTGGACACAAAGACACTACATATGTTGATCAAGTTTGTTCTGGTCTTTCAATGGTGATAACTGAACAGGAGCTTAAAATTGACACCTCCGCTGGCAGAGCGCTTAATTAGTCTCTGCGTGGCCTCGGCCTCGGCGAGCACCTTCCGCGCCCACATTCCGTCGAACACCTTGGAGGCGGCCACCCAGCGCAGCCAGACGGTTCCGGCCACGCTGCAGACGAGCGCGCCCACCCGGTACCTCTCCACCAGCACTTGCAGCTGCCGCTGCAGGATCACCTGCAGCCCCTCCACGTAGCGCCGCCGGACCTGAGCCCCCAGCTCGTGGGATTCTTCGAAGGGAGGGGCAGCAGGGGGTTGCCCGGGGTAAGGAATTGGGTAGGGCGCCGGGGTTTTGGTGGGCTGGGAAACTCGGTGAAAGGACATGTCGCCTGGGTGTCGAGGTCGCCGTAGCACCGCCCGCAGTAGAAGCGGCCGTCCTCGGTGTCGTCGAGGCTGTAGTCGTCCTTGAAGCCGCATCGGCATTGCAGGCGGATGCTTCCGCCGCCGCCGCCGCCGTCATCCATGGGAGCGGCCGCTCGCGACCGCGCAGCGGATTCACCTAGCTGCACAACTGCCGGGTATTTTTTTCGGCCTGTTAATGTTAGATGGGCTGCAGTTGGGTTAGTAGGGTTGACATGGGCTTATGTTGTGGAGTGTTTTTTTTTTCAAATTTGCAAACTTGTGAACATGTTTTTTAATTCATGACCAATTTTTTTAATTCATGACGGGAAAACTTCTCAAATTCATGAACACTTATTGATTTCGCCAAATTTTAAAAATTAGCAGTAAAAGCCAGCCGGTTACTTCCTTGAGATAACATACCGACAACAGAAGAAAAAACGAGCAAGCACACGCGGGCGAACAGGCAGCCCATTGGGTGCACCCCTGTGCACTGTACCAGCACGTCGCCGCTCAAGGCGTTGTATATGAGGTCAGTGCCCTACTACTGAAGAGGGCAGTGCAGTGTTGAGCAGATGCGCTCGTATTGTGACGGTGGCCGCTCCGCATCAACATGGGAAGCGAGGGAGGACCTTGCATCATTCGCTTGCCTATCTCAATCATGTCCGGGAGTTACCACCAAGCGGCGGTTTGCATGCTCAGCACCCCAAATTATTTCGAATTTCCTTGCAATGAAGAAGAGAGACCCAGTGCATAGAAACTCCCACACAAGGTGGGGCGTGGGGAGGGATTATAGGAATTTAGTCTTACCCCTGCAAAGTACAATGCTATGAGGCTGGTTCAAACTCAGGACCTTTAGGCACAAGTGGGGAGGACTTCACCACTGCGCCAGGCCTGCCCTCTTGGAAGTGCAATGCCGAGGATTTCCTACTCGAGGGCGATACGATAGGACACGTCGCCGAAGGATATCTCTAAAGTTTTTTTTTCGGCAACTGTTCTTTTGTCAAAAGAGTATGTAAACCGGTTCAATTAGAGTGGTTTCCATGGTTGAACAAAAAATCAACCTGGTAGCCACATAAACCATCATTTTCGCATGGCGGCTACATATAGCGAAAGGATATCAGAAAGTGCAGATATAGTGTAGCATAAACATGGCAGCAAAAAATCTGCCATATATAAATAAATAAAATCAAGAATGTGCGCATATAGTGTAGTACCAACATGGCATCAAATAGCTGCCATATTATCACAAATTAAGTAGAGATGCAGTTGCTGGTCATTTTCCACTCCAGTTATTTGGAATTATTATGCGTGGAAAGAGACGGGGGCGTACCAACCATGATTGGATTGGATTGGGTGCCAGAAGATGGTTGGTGAGTCGGTCGGGTGTTGTCGATAAGGCGGCACAGAAGGGAAAGCACCAACGCACCAGATTAACGTTTTCTTCATTCAGTCATACTACCGCCCTCTGCAGCACCAGACTGCATCACGCATGGCAGCTCCGGCGGCGCAGCCGCCGCCAAAGACCGTCCTGCGGGTGGCGGCGATCTCCGGCTCGCTGCGCAGGGCGTCGGCCAACACCGGCCTCATCCGCGCCGGTAAGTCCCTTGCACCCAAGGCCTCCTTCCTGTTTACCGTCCGTCAGTTCGTGTGGCTCACGACCTGGGTGTGAAGCCAGCCGCGGAGATCTGCGGGGAGTCCATCCCGGGCCTGCACATCGACCACGTCGACATCTCGGAGCTGCCGCTGCTCAACACCGACCTCGAGGCCGGCGGCCGGTTCCCGCCGGCCGTCGAGGCGTTCCGCGACAAGGTCCGCGCGGCCGATTGCTTCCTCTTCGCCTCGCCCGAGTACAACTACTCCATTTCAGGTGCCCGATTAATTCTCCTGACTGCCACTCCGCCGGAATCCTTCCATCCTTCCTTCATTCTCTAACTGCATATATGCTTTCTGCGGCTCTCCTCCCTACCTACCAGGGCCTCTGAAGAACGCGCTGGACTGGGGATCACGGCCGCCCAACTGCTGGGCCGACCGAGCCGCGGCGATGCTGAGCGCGTCGGGCGGCTCCGGCGGCAGCCGGTCGCAGTACCACATCCGGCAGGTCGGGGTGTTTCTTGACATCCACTTCATCAACAGGCCGGAGGTCTTCACCAAGGCACACCTGCCCCCGAGAAAGTTCGACGCGGACGGCAACCTCATCGACTCGGAGACCAAGGAGCAGGTCAGGAAGATGCTCCTCTCGCTGCAAGCCTTCGCACTCAGGCTCCAGGGTGCAGACTCTGTCTGAACAGGGGAACTGATGCCTGAATTTGTTTCTTCAGACGAACGGTGGTGCTCTGCTCGTTAGATGGACTGAGCAGATCGTCACAAACTCCAAATGCGAAAGCCATATACTGGTTGATGCTCCATGATATCTGGAATAATTCTTCATCTGCGACTGAACATTCCGGTGGCACAGTAATGCAAATCTATTTTTATTATCTTGCCCCTTGGTAATTTTGTTAAGTAACTATGCCCGCTCAAAATGGAGCGCCCTCCTTCACTCGCTCCGTGGAGCCCTCTCCTCGCTCGATGAATTTACCAATTATTTGTCTTTTATTAATTTTTATCTTTTCACAATCATTAATATTTAAGAAATATCTTGAAGATTTTTTTAATTAAAATACATTTTACATTTGTTATATTCTCAAATATATTTCAAATACATGAATTTTTAAATTTATGAATAGTATTTTCTAATTTGTGAATATTTTTCAAATTTGCTAATATTTTTAAAATTCATGAATATTCTTTTAGCAATTATGGTTTTATTAATTTACAATAGTTTTTAAAAAACTTTGAACATCTTTTAATTTAACATACTTTTTCAAATAATAAACGTTAGCCGTTTTTTCTGAGCTAGCACTGAGGCGAGCGGAAAAAAAATAAACGAGCGAGTGAAGGAGGGAGCCGACTTGAATCTTGAGCAAGCTAGGGCTTCATAGACCACATTATAAAAATAACTTCATCCTTTCAACATTGAACATGAGCTTTTAAGGGGCTCACACAACGAATACCGACAGATACTGATGTCGAAATGTGTAAGGACACCACAATCATGCATCAAACAAGTCCACTCTCCTCTCAAAAGAAATACCATCTTCAATCACTAGTAGAAAAACACCTAATAGTCCCAGTTCGTAAGGGCCTTTAGTCCCGGGTTACTAATACCTTCACCCATTAGTCCCGGTTCAAACACGAACCGGGACCAATGTGCCTCCACGTGGCCCTGTGCGCCGAGCCCAGTCAGGGGGCCTTTGGTCCTTTTTTAGAAAAGTGGCTGCTTTAGGGGTTTTGGGGGTTATTTTTAGGTTTTTATTAGCTAGCTAATAGAGAGAAGTGTCCTCTCTTATATCTTCGTCCTTGGTTTACAAACGCTGCTGCTATATATGTTCATTTCACCCGCTGATATAATAACTCATGCATGCTCGCATCATACATCATTATATATAATAACAAGTCCTACTAATCATGCATCATCATACAACTTCTACTCGTTATTAATAATAAGTCATACAATCATCATCCTTATAGTCATCGAACCCAACCCTACATAATTGTTCTTAATTAGCACATGATCATCAGCATCAGGTAGAACATGACCTAAACACCCTTAAGGTAAAATAGCATAAAACAATATAGACCCTGACTCTCCATTATGAAGAATGGCGATCATCCTGTCTCCAGTTCTTGCCCTCCGCTGATTGTTGCTTCCAAGAAGCTCCTTACGACTGTCCATACATTTTTTCCATTCTTTGATTGTCATGTCTCCACTTCTTTTAGAAACCCGGTATGGACAGTTCAGATTCGTAGGAAGATCTGATTGTATGTTCAAAACATGAAGGCTACCGTGTGTATACATCAGATGAGGCACACAATCATTCGGTATTATCTGTTGAAAAACATAGTAATAACTTCATAGTTAGCAATGATGTACTAGTTTTAGAAGTGTGCAAAAAGATGCACGGATGTCTTTTTATTCTACATAGTAAAAATCTTACCAGGGTATCTCCATGGTAGTTACCATAGTTCAACACATGCACTAGTGGCACGTATTGACCATAATGTTGAGGAGTTTGATTGTAGATATTGTAATTCTCAAGATCAGTACAAAATGCGACCAGATGATTTTTCTCCTGATAAGTTAATTCGGAGCCTTCGGTGTACTAGGTTCTGTCTACCATCTTCCGCACATTCTTTGAAGAATGAAAATAAGCTGTCAATGGAAATAAGTTGTCAAATATTTTAAAATAAACAATATAAATTACTTAATAACTATGTTAAGCTCACATGGGGGAAGAATTGGAGGTGTATCCACAAGGACAAAAATTGAAGGCCTCTCTTGCGCGATTGTAGGATCACCAAGATCCATGGTGACAAGCATACCCTCATCAAAACCATACATCTTTCAAAGTGCTTCCCAGTTTTTGCAACCAAAATGGGTTACACTCTGAGCATTGTACAACTTTACTTGAAAATCCACACCATGATGGGTACTTAGGATAATTTTTTTTTGGTTTCCATACTTTCATGGTCTTCAAAACCCATCCTCTCCAAGACATAGCGTCTTCCAAAGCATGGGAAAAGCTAGTCGAATTGGAAAATATGAAAAATACACGTTAAAAAAGTTGAAGTCGTGCTTAATTACGAAAAAAACTATTGTCGTCGTTGCGTACCGTATGAACATCGAAGGTCTCCTCGAGCTTAATGCTGAAGCGCCGATCTTCGTCCAGCTCAATGAAGCTGTCGCACATACCTCGGTCGTCGTGGCACCAGTCGCACTCCCCCGGATGGTTTTCATCGTCCGACTACAACATTTCCGGCCTAAGTTCATAATTCAAACATTAAATATATGTACTAAAAAACCTAAATTAGATCATTATTATTAATCACGGGGTGACTATCGGTGATGGTATGTAGCTCCTCCTTTCATTCCCGAGTGCGTTATTACAACAACTTGTCTAGCACAAGGGAATAAAGGAGAAGTTACCCCCACGACGGCCTGGATGATGGAGGGGGCTCCTAGATTTCTGCATGGAGAGTGCTCTTCAATTTTAGTATTCAAAGTAGGAGTACTTTTCCAATATGAGCATTCAATAAGCAAAACCAAATCGTAAAATAAAGTAGTATTCAAATTAGCATGCATCCAATTATAACCAAAAGTACATCATCTCTTGTGTCCATACATGGTCGAATACTCCTCGAATACTATCATACATATAGCATCGCTAATTAATACAGCTAGAACCGTAGCGCCCGACGGGTATCGTCGTGGGCGGTGAACCATGTAGCGACGGACGTGCTCGTCCTCCTCGCTGACACGGTGACGTACCACCTCCGTGGTGTCCGGAAGCCTCGGCACCGTCACTGGCCCACGCGACCGCCACCAAACAAGGATCGGGTCAACAACGGGCTGCCTCCTCACCAACCTACGTCCCCCAGAAGGTAGCACCTCCCAATACCAGCCCGGCGGAGCCCAGTCCCGAACATGGCCCTGATCAAGAAGGCCTCCACCGCCGAGTCGACGACGACGAGGATGCGGGATAGGCATCGCCGACGTCAATGCGGGAACTACGTACTTCTATATATAGTTAAATAAAGTAGTTTTATTAATTAAATCAACCTCTCTAGTTCAACTACTAAGCACTTACTATAAATAAATAAAGTAGCACTTACTATAAATAAATAAAGTAGCACTTACTACAAACTACTTCTATATATAGTTAAATAAAGTAGCACTTACTACAAACTACTTCTATATATAGTTAAATAAAATAGTTCTATTAATTAAATCAACTATACAAACTATACTAAGCACTTACTATAAATAAATAAAGTAGCGAAAACTCAAAACGGTGCCCGGGCTCATCTGCTCCCTCTCAGCAAAAAATTCAAAACAAATACTAGAAAAATTCAAAAAATTCCAAATTTTTTTGTGGTGGTAGATAATTTGACGTGTGAGGTGCCCCCCAAAATTCAACCTATTTGGACATCTGAGAAGCTCTCGGAAAAAAAGACAAATCGGGTCAAAACAGTGTGTGAACAGTGAACATTTTTACATACCCTGATTTTGTCTTTTTTGCCGAGAGCTGCTCAGATGCCCAAATGAGGTGAATTTTGGGGCGCACCTCACGCGTCAAATTATCTACCACCATAAAAAAATTGGAATTTTTTGAATTTTTCTAGTATTTTTATTGAATTTTTTTCTAAGCACGGGTGCAGATGAGCCCGGATGCAGACAAAGTAGCACTTACTATATAATACTTATTAAAAATAAACTAGTATTTTCCTAACTAAGTAATATTTTTCTAACTAATTATATTACCAAAAAAACTAAATAAAATAGTAATTATGTTTTTCTAACTAGCTAGTTCAATTATAGTACTTTTACTAACACAATCTAAATATGAACAAATTAATTACACCAAAAAAATCTATTAACAGAAAAAAATCTAACACAATATGAATAAATTAATTACACCAAAAAATCTATTAATAGAAAAAAAATCTAAGACAATATGAATAAATTAATTACACAATCTAAATTAACATACTATGAACTACATATCTAAATTACTACACATCTAATCTAACAAAAAAATCTATAAACTACAAAAAATCTAACAAAAATCATACAAAGTTGCTCACGGCGAGGTCGACGGCGACGGCTAGGTGCGGCAGGGCGGGTCGGGGCGGCGACGGCGTCGGGGCGGGGCGGCGAGGTCGGGGCGGGGCGGCGACATCGGGGCGGGGCGGCAACGGCGTCGGGGCGGGGCGGGGCGGCGACGGCGAGGTGGCGGCAGGCGACGACGCGCGGCGTCGGGAGAGATCGAGGAGGAGGAGAGATCGAAGTGGGGATGTGGTTCTCAAATTTTCCTTATATAGCAAAGGCTTTGGTCCCGGTTGGTGGCTCCAACCGGGACTAATGCACCCTTTAGTCCCGGTTGGTAGCACCAACCGGGACCAACGACCTCTTTTCAGCAGCCCAAAGGGCGGGAAGCAGAGGGTTTTGGTCCCGATTGGTGCCACCAACCGGGACTAAAGGGTGGGCATTGGTCCCGGTTGGAGCCGCCAACCGGGACCAATGGTCGTGTGTTGGCACGGTGCGGTACGAAAGTTTAGTCCCACCTCGCTAGCTGAGAGGGGCACGCAGTGGTTTATAAGCCACACTGTCGCACCCCTCTCGAGCTCCTCTCCACTGCAGGCTTACGGGTCTACTTACTACTGCTTTGTCTGATGGGCCTACTGGGCCACCTGCGGGCCTGAATCCTGGCCCATGGTGGGTTTCTAGTCGTATTCAGGCCGTGGCGGCCCAGTAGGAGGCACTTTTTTTCTTTACTTATTGTTGCTATTTTTATTTTTTTCCCAGATTTTTTGTTTTGTTTTCTGCATTATTTATTTTCTTTTGTTTTTTTGCTTTATTTTTGAATTCTTTTTGCTTTTAGTTTTAGAAAAATTATAAACTTTCTGTTAGTGTCATTAGTTCTCAAATTTGAAAACACTTTTTTTATTTTTTTTATTTGTTTCGTGCTTTATTTATTTTATTTTGTTTCTACTTACAACAAAATACTTATCGTTGCTATTTTTATTTTTTCCCAGATTTTTTCTTTTGTTTTCTGCATTATTTATTTTCTTTTGTTTTTTAATTCTTTTTGCTTTTAGTTTTAGAAACAACATAAACTTTCTGTTAGTGCCATTAGTTTTCAAATTTGAATACACTTTTTTTGTTTTTTTTGCTTTATTTATTTTATTTTGTTTCTACTTACAACAAAATATTTATTATTGCTATTTTATTTTATTTCCCCTTTTTTTGTTTTGTTTTCTGCATTATTTTTTTTCTTTTGTTTTCTGCATTAAAGCATTTCAAGTGAACTCTGAAAAATTTGAAAGTTGAAACTTGGCATGGTATCACGAGGGCTGAACCAGAAGACATTAAAGCATTATGTGTCGGGACTAAAGAGGGGCATTGGTCCCGGTTGTTGCCACCAACCGGTACCAATGGACCCGTCTAATTACTTATTTATATTCTGCAGCTGTTTTTTAGTTGATTCTTTCTGCAGCTGTTTTTTTAGTCCCACCTCGCCAAGCGAGAAGCACACGCAGCTGTTTATAAGCCCTGAGTGCAGAGACGATGAAGAAGAGGCTCAGTGCTCACCTACACGTTGGTTCGCTTCAAGCCTTGAGGAATAGGGTAGACTGCACGGAGCTATGTGCTGTGCAGTTTACACTGTTCCGAAAGGTTTGAAGCGAATTAACTAGCATTGCACAAACTATATAAAAAACTACTCAGAAATAAATAGAAGAAAAAATAGTTATGATTAACTTTACTAAAATCTTTTTTATTTTTAATGATGTGGTCCGACATGTAGAAAAGTCATGTCAGATTTGCTAAAGCACATCTAGATATGCTTGAAGTGTTTTGAGCATCAATGAAGTCTTTCTATTCCGTGTGAACTGAAGACTTATTACACTTGAAGACTGTGATTTTCCAGTCGGTTAGGCGTCTCGTTCTGAGCATCCAGGAGCCATTGTGGATTACCGATGAACAAAGTCTGTGAAGGTTTAGAAGTCTACCTTGAAGACTTACCTGAGTGATTGGGCAAGATCTGCGGGTCTTAGCCCAAGGGGAATAAGGTGAAAACATGGTCTTCCAAGTTCAATGTCAGCCTCCCTAACTAGACGTATAGTTGTCACAACAACTAGAACTGGTCTATCAAATCCTTGTCTTCACCGAGCAACTGGTTCTATCACTTCACTCATTTACTTCTTGTTTAGCTTCGTGAAGTTTTTGCTCGCCTGTTTTGTTCAAAGACATTGTGTGAAGACATTTACTCTAATTGCATATTAGCACTAGTAAAAAAAGGGTCAAACGTGAGACACATTAGTCCCGGTTTGTAACAGAACCGACACTAATGTGTCCATTAGTGCCGGTTCCAACGGCTAGGCGGGAGGAGCTCTTTAGTACCGGTTCGTGGCGAACCTTTAGCACCGGTTCGTGCCACGAACCGGTACTAAAGAAAGTGGTGGCAGGATGTTGTCAGAGTGGGTCCCTTCCAGCATCTTTAGTACCGGTTCGTGGCACGAACCGGTACTAAAGGTCGTCCTATATAAACCCTTGGTCCACCCGCACTCTGTTCTTCCCTCTTTCCCCTCTCCCTCTCCTCTGTTCTTCCCTTCTTCCTCTCGAGTTCATCACAAAATTTGCCCCAAATTTGTCAAGATTTGCAGGCCCCCATCCATTCAAATGATCACCAAGGTTAGCAACTTTGTCCTTTCATCTCTCATTGCTAGATTAGCTCTTGCATTGGTTTATATAGTGATTAATTGTGGGTTTTAGTAATTTGGGAGGAATTATATGTGGTAGTATTTGATTTATATGCAATTTGAGGTCAAAATAACACTTAGTTTGCATATGTAGGTGTGTTTTACTTAGTGCCTTCTAAATCTCCGTCGTAACCACCGTCGATCGCCCGCACCGTCCCGTCGCCGGCACCACCTTGTGGTGAACCTCTTGTTCATGAAATTTTATATAAAAAATTGATGTTTGTGTGATTTGGATATATAGTTACTCGTATAATTATCTTACCCGTACGTTGTTTGTTATACATAGTGCCATGGTTTTGATATCCGTCCCCGTCGGCCCTCGTCCTTGTTATGATTCGGATGTGGTATATTCTCTTTTAGAACTATTTGTTGCATTTCGTGTTTATGACAAATTATGCCCATCAAGTTAACATAGATATTTTTATCTAGGAGGTATGTGAACCGGAAATTCCATCCGACCCTATTGTCGAGAGGTTAAATTTAGTTGAAAGAGAAAACGAGTACTTGAAAGAAAAATTGAAAAGAATTGAGGGGGAGAAGATGGAATTGGAGTTGCATGTTGCCGATGTCGTCGATGATCACAAGATCAAGATGGAGAAAATGCGCTTGAAGATTAGAAAGATTAGAAAATATGCCATCGATAGTGAGGCTTGGTATCATTATGCTGTTGGATCAATTGTTACCTTAGTTGCGATCTTGATCGCATCTGTTGTTGCATTTAAATGCTTTAGCTAGAGAGTTTTATTTGTTTGTTGCATTTAAGTGTTGTATGAACTTTATGTATGAACTTGTATTAATTTGGTCTATTCGGTGTTGTGTAATGAAGATGAGCCGGCAATGGATGTACAATGACCGATGCTCTCTCTAGTTCGTTGAGGGCGTGCATACTTTTCTGCTTGCGGCTGAGGCAAACAAGCGGGCGGATGGTTTTATGCCTTGTCCATGTGTTGGCTGTAAGAATGGTCGCAATTACTCTACGTCAAGAACCATTCACGTCCACCTGTTTGAGTGTGGTTTCATGCCCCACTATAATGTTTGGACCAAGCACGGAGAAAGAGGGGTTATGATGGAAGACAATGAAGAAGAAGAGGACGACGACAGCTATCCTGGCCATGGGTTCCCTGAATACGATGATACAACAATGGGGGAAGAAGCTGAGCCGGTAATGCGGGAAGAAGCTGAGCCGACAATGCGGGAAGAAGCTGAAGAAGAGGCATCAGATGAGCCTGTTGATGATCTAGGTCGGGCCATTGCCGATGCAAAGAGAAACTGCGCAAGTGATTTGGAGAAGAAGAAGTTGCATCGCATGTTAGAGGATCACAAAAAATTGTTGTACCCGAATTGCGTAGGTGACAAGAAAAAGCTGGGCACCACACTGGAATTGCTACAATGAAAGGCAGAGAATGGTGTATCTGATAAGGGATTTGGAAAGTTACTGGTAATGATAAAGGATATGCTTCCAAAGGACAACGAATTGCCCGAGAGTACGTACGAAGCAAAGAAGGATGTCTGCCCTCTAGGGTTAGAGGTGCAGAAGATACATGCATGCCCTAACGATTGCATCCTCTATCGCGGTGAGTACGAGGATTTGAACGCTTGCCCGGTATGTGGTGCATTGCGCTATAAGATCAGCCGCGGTGACCCTGGTGATGTCGAGGGCGAGCGCCCCAGGAAGAAGATTCCTATCAAGGTGATGTGGTATTCTCCTATAATACCACGGTTGAAACGTTTGTTCCAAAACAAAGAGCATGCCAAGGCGATGCGATGGCACAGAGAAGACCGTAAGAAAGACGGAAAGTTGAGAGTACCCGCTGACGGGTCGCAGTGGAGAAAAATCGAAAGAAAGTACGGGAAGGAGTTTGCAGATGACGCAAGGAGCGTATGGTTTGGTCTAAGCGCAGATGGCATTAATCCTTTTGGGGAGCAGAGCAGCAACCATAGCACCTGGCTTGTGACTCTATGTTTGTATAACCTTCCTCCTTGGTTGTGCATGAAGCGGAAGTTCATTATGATGCCAGTGCTCATCCAAGGCCCTAAGCAACCCGGCAACGATATTGATGTGTACCTAAGGCCATTAGTTGAAGAACTCTTACAACTGTGAAATGGAACAGGTGTACGTGCGTGGGATGAGCACATGGGGGAAGAATTTGACCTAAAGGCGTTGCTGTTCGTGACCATCAATGATTGGCCTGCTCTCAGTAACCTTTCAGGACAGACAAACAAGGGATACCGCGGATGCACGCACTGTTTGGATGATACCGACAGTATATATTTGAATAGTTGTAAGAAGAATGTGTACCTGGGACATCGTCGATTTCTTCCGAGCAGGCATCCCGTAAGAAAGAAAGGCAAGCATTTCAAAGGTGAGGCGGATCACCGGACGAAGCCTCGCCACCGTACTGGTGCTGATGTACATGATATGGTCAAGGATTTGAAGGTGATATTTGGAAAGGGTCCTGGCGGACAACCTGTTCCGAAGGACGCTGACGGACGCGCACCCATGTGGAAGAAGAAATCTATATTTTGGGACCTGCCATATTGGAAAGACCTAGAGGTCCGCTCCGCAATCGACGTGATGCACGTGACGAAGAATCTTTGCGTGACCCTGCTTGGCTTCTTGGGCGTGTATGGGAAGACAAAAGATACACCTGAGGCACGGGAGGACCAGCAACGTATGCACGGAGAAGACGGCATACATCAGGGTCATGCAAGCTACGCTCTTACCAAAGAAGAGAAGGAAATCTTCTTTGAATGCCTGCTCAGTATTAAGGTACCGTCTGGCTTCTCGTCGAATATAAAGGGAATAATAAACATGGCAGAGAAAAAGTTCCAGAACCTAAAGTCTCATGACTGCCACGTGATTATGACGCAACTGCTTCGGTTGCATTGAGGGGGCTTCTACCGAAAACGTTCGATTAGCCATTGTGAAGCTATGTGCATTTCTCAATGCAATCTCTCAGAAGGTAATCGATCCAGAAATCATACCAAGGTTACAGAATGATTTGGTGCAATGTCTTGTCAGTTTCGAGTTGGTGTTCCCACCATCCTTCTTCAACATCATGACGCACGTCCTAGTTCACCTATGCGAAGAGATTAACGTTTTGGGTCCTGTATTTCTACACAATATGTTCCCCTTTGAGAGGTTCATGGGAGTCTTAAAGAAATATGTTCATAACCGTGCTAGGCCAGAAGGAAGCATCTCCAAGGCCATCAAAATGAGGAGGTCATTGAGTTTTGTATTGACTTTATTCCTGACCTTAAGCCGATTGGTGTTCCTGAATCGCGGCATAAGGGCAGACTGGATGGAAAAGGCACGCTAGGAGGGGAACAAATAATATGTATGGACGGACATTCTCTCACTGAAGCACACTACACAGTTCTACAGAATTCCGCCTTGGTGGCTCCGTATATGGATGAACACAAGAATTTGCTACGCTCCAAACACCCGGAGCGGTCTGATGACTGGATTACACGTGAACAAACCAGGAGTTTCGCCAGCTGGTTGCAGACACGTACCATGCATGACACCTCTATTGAAGATGACCTGTACTTGCTGTCCCAGTTACCATCTTCGAATATAATGACTTTCAAAGGGTACGAGATAAATGGTAATACATTTTACACGATCGCCCAAGATAAGAAGAGCACCAACCAAAACAGTGGTGTCCGCTTTGATGCAGAAACCAAGACGGGAAAGGAAACATATTATGGTTATATACAGGACATATGGGAACTTGACTATCGACGTGGTTTAAAGGTCCCTTTGTTTCGGTGCAAATGGGTCAATATGACACGAGGCGGGGTAACGGAAGACCCGCAGTACGGAATGACAACAGTGGATCTCAACAATCTTGCGTATGCAGACGAACCATTCGTCCTAGCCAATGATGTGGCACAGGTTTTCTATGTGAAGGACATGTCTACCAAGCCAAGAAAAAGAAAAGATAAGGAAGCGAATGCATCGTACGATGAGCCAAAGCGGCACATAGTTCTTTCTGGGAAGAGAAACATCGTGGGAGTGGATGACAAGACAGACAAGTCAGAAGATTATGAAAAGTTTGATGAAATTGCTCCATTCACAGTGAATATTGACCCGAGCATCCCGTTAAATGATGAAGATTTTCCATGGTTACGGCGCAAAGGGACACACGCGAAGAAAAAGTTTCACACCCAAAGATCTGGGATGTGATCGGCTTCACTATCATCACTTTCTTCTGTGTTTCACACCCAGAGGGGAATCTCTGTAATAGTTAGGGTAGTTATGTGTTTTGGCATTTGAAACGCGAAGAAATTTTATGTGCAAACAAATTCTTTCATGCCTTTACTGATTTTTAAAGTTAAGTTATTCACAAACTAGTGATTCACACTAATTTCAAATAATTCAAAATTTAAACTATTCAAATTTGAAAACTACGGGCACTAACAGAAAGTTTGTAATTTTTTGTACCTAAAGCAAAAATATTCACAAAGAAACTCTAAATACACAAAAAAAACACAAAAATAAATAAAGCAAAAAAATAAAAAAAGCCCGCCTACTAGGCCAGAGCGGCCTGCATACGACTAGAAACCCAACCTGTTGTTGGGCCAGGATGCAGGCCCGCAAAGGCCAAGTGGGCCCACAGCACAGCAAAGAACACGTAGGCCCAGTAGGCCTGCTTTGGAGAGGAGCTCGAGAGAGCGACCGCATGGGGGTTTATAAACCAGTGCGGTCGCCCCTCGGCTAGCGAGGTGGGACTAAACTTGCCGCACTGCACCTGCGCCAGCGCACCCCCTTTAGTACCGGGTCGTGGCACAAACCGGTACTAAAGGGGGGGCCTTTAGTACCGGTTTGTGCCACCACCCGGTACTAAAGGGGGTCGCTTCCCGCCGCTTGGGCTGGCCAAAACTGGCCTTTAGTACCGGTTGGTGGCACAAACTGGTACTAAAGGCCCCTCCTATATAAACAACACTTATGAAAATTTCAGTTTCTCATTTGGCTTCTTCTCCTCTCCGCCGTCGCCCGCCGCCCCCGTACGTCTCCATCCCTCGTCGCCGCCCCCGTTGCCGCCCCGTCCCCGTCGTCGCCGCCCCATCGTCCCCGTCCCCATCGTCCCCGTCGTCACCGCCGCCCCGTCCCGGCCCGTCCCGCGTCGTCCCCGTCCCCGTCGTCGGCGCCGCCCTATACGTCCCCGTCGTCGTCGCTGCCCCAGCCCGTTCGTCCCCGTCCCCGTCGTCGCCGCCGCGTCCCTGTCCCCGTTGTCGTCATCCCCGTCATCGCCGCGCCCGTCGCCGTCCCCGTCGCCGCGTGCCCGGCCCCCTTCGTCCCTCGCCTCGCCGGTGAGCGCGCGCACACACACACATACATTTTTTGTTTTTTAGTTATACAAATAGTTAGAAATTTTTCTTTTTTTAGAAATTGTTAGAAATTTTTCTGTTTTTCAGAAATAGTTAGAAATGTTAGAATTGTTAGAATAGTTAGAAATGTTAGAATAGTTAGAAATGTTAGAATTGTTAGAAATTTTTCTGTTTTTTAGTTATAGAAATAGTTATAAAAAAGTTAGAATTGTTAGAAATTTTTCTATTTTTTAGTTATAGAAATAGTTATAAAAATGTTAGTTATATATATAGAAATGTTATAATTTTTTTCTGTTTTTTAGTTATAGAAATGTTAGTTATATATAGCATTGTTAGAAATGTTATAGAAATGTTAGTTATATAGAAATGTTAGAAATTTTAGTTATCAAAATCCAATCATTAAAAAAATGTTACTTTTTGCGGGCATATAGCTAGTATTTGTTCTCGACGATGCCCGACCCGCATCCTCGCCGTCGACACGTCCGCGACGACGTCCGTCTGACCCATGTCCGGGACTGGGCTCCGCCGGGCTGGCACTGGGAGGTGCTGCCTGGAGGGGCGTGCCGCTTGATGAGGAACCCGGCCCCGGGTCTTGTCGTCGACCCTGATCTCGTTTGGTGGCGTTCGCGTGGGCCACTTTCGGCGCGGAGGGAGCCGGCCCAACCGGAGGTGGTACATCGCTGTGTCAGGGAGGAGGACGAGCATGTCCATCGCTACATGGTTGCGTTAGTGGGCGGCAGGTTCTCCAATACCTGAAAGTTTCTTCAGGGATCTCACTTCAGCTATGATCCTGTGAGGTTCCTTCTCTTTGGGTGTCCACCGCCCGCGCCGCAGGAACCGCGAGTGTCCTAGATTCTTCTGTAGTATTCGATCTTCATTAGCTACCTAGCCAGTGATGTATTTGATATTATATCTATTATTCGAGACGATGTATTCGAGATTATATCTATTATTCGAGACGATGTATTCGAGATTATATCTATTATTCGAGACGATGTTTTCGAGATTATATCTATTATTCGAGACGATGTATTCGAGATTATATCTATTATTCGAGATGATGTAATTTGAATACTAAATTGTTTTATATTTCTTTTGGATTAGTTAAATAAAAGCTATGGCGGACAATACCGGCAGAGAGGGAGAACAGGCCATGTTCGATATGATACGCCATCCTCACGGGCCAGATGATGATCAGAATGAAGAAGATTATGACGGCTCCGAATTTCTAAACAACACCGGAGAGGGTGATATGATATTCGATCGCGACGACCGAATTGATGAAGTCATGAACTATGATTATGATGATGACGAAGAAAATGTTGATCTTGAAACAACAAAGACCGGCGAGGTATATATATTTATATAAGCAGGCATCTGGTGATCATCACATGTTTTAAATGACTTGAAGATATATTAACGAATCGATCTTTGTTCTTTCAGCCATCCGGATCGAGCAAATCTTCAGGCAAAAGGACGAAACGAGGCCCGAACAAAAAGTTGAAGGAGGGCGTAAAGTACAATATCGAGGCAATCAGACCTAATGGCGAACCATTAGCGCCTAAGAAGATTGCGGACAAGTTCGTTCGTCAGTGCGGAGTTGTTGTGAAGGACCAACTCCCGATCTCCCTTCAAGAATGGAGAGAGCCAGCAAAAGACAAAAGACAAAAAGACAAAAAGGACGCTGCTCCACGTCCAGATGTTACTTTTGTCGACAAAAGACAAAAAGATCTGCTTTGGGATACTCTCATGGAACATTTCACCCTACCAGATCATTTCACAGAAGCAGATGTGCAGAAAGTCAAGGACGCTGCTCTTAGGAAGATGGCGGTTGCATTCAAGAACCACAAGAATCGTGAATGGGACAAGTACGTCAAGGGAGGAAGGAAGACTCCAGTATTCGAGGGAACACTAGAGAACCAACGTGCTCATTGGGACGATTTCGTGAAATTCAAGGATTCGGAATTAGCTAAGGAACGGTCGAGAATAAACAAGAAGAATGCCGAAAAAAAGGATAAGTTCCATAAGCTGGGGCCAGGTGGCTATGCGGTGGCAATGCCTAAGTGGGATAAGTCTGAGAAAGAGATGGAGGATGCAGGTGTCACTCCGGTTACTAAGAGCTGGCCCCCCAGGTGCAGGACTTGGTTCTATGCGCATGGGGGGAGTTGGACCCGAAGACAGGCAATGTTTCGACGAGGGCAAGTCTGAAGGGAGCCGACGATGCGATACTTGTTGCAATAGAAGAGGCACGATCGGGGGTGTTCCAGCCCAACAGAGAGAACGACGAGCTTACGCGTGCCCTGGGAAATCCTGAACACCCGGGAAGAACACGAGGCAAGGGCGCTATTCCGTGGTATGAGGGGTTTTCAGACTGGAACACCGACTACAGAACCCGTGCGAGAAAGAAGATTGCGGAGGAGAAGAAGAGGAAGATGGAGGAGGAGCAGAGGAAGCGGGACTATGAACGCCTTCAAGGCCTAGAAGCAAGTCAAGCGGAATTGGCAGTCAAATTCCAGCGGCAGCAGGAGCAGATCGACTCACTTACCCAGCAAAGGGGGTCTCAGCAGCTGCAGCAGCTAGCGAATGATCCAGCATTGGATAGCACCGCCCCATCCATGCCGAGAAGCAGCGTGGGTTCCGCCCCGGACGACGCAATGCTGGATAGATACCCCGTGGATGACATCACGGAGAACACTAACTGCGAGCTACACGTCAAAATGAAGAACATATCCATGAAGGTGGCGGACGCCGTTGCTTTTACAAATCCCCCCGAGGCAACCTTCCATTGCAACCCGATTCCAGCGGGCTATGCTCGTGTCTTGGTTGATGAGGTGGTGGACCCATATTCGGAGCTACAGCTTGACATTCCTGGAGGTGACGACGAGCACTTTCTCGGAGAGGCCAAACATCGTATCATCCTATGGAAAAAGGATTGCATCATCTTTCGAAGGCCACCGACACCGCGTCAGCCGACTCCTCGTCGAAGTCCGCCACCGAGTCAGCAGACTCCCGCTCCTGCAAGTCCACCAAGTCCGGCAAAGTGTCAGGCCACTCCTCCTCCAAGTCCGGCAAAGTGTCAGGCCACTCCTCCTCCTCCAAGTCCGCCACAGCGTCAGACGTCCACTCCTCCTCCAAGTCCGGCACAACCTCAGGCCACTCCTCCTCCAAGTCCGGCACAGCTTCAGGCCACTCCTCCTCGTCCAACTCAGCCCCGTCAGCCGTCTCCGCCGCCTCAGCAATCGCAGAAGAGACACCCCGCAGCTATGGTGCGTAGCGGTACGAGTCGAGGTAGTACAGGAAGTACAGGCGAAGGCAAGCGATATAAATATGGTCCAAGCCTCACGCCTCTTCCGCAGAGGCCTTATGACAAGTCCGAGGAGGAAAACGCAGCCATATCGAAGGCCGAGGTGGAAGCCCATTTTGCACCGAAACCGCCACCGCCGCCAAGGGAGAAAGTGCCTGAGGAAACGATTGACCACTTCATTCGTATGGCTCAACCACCAGCTCCCAAGCCTGTTGACACAGACTATGAGCGCCACATCAGGAAGTTAAATCGAGCACGTCTACGTAAGGAGGCGAGCTCGGGATCGAGCAAACAACAAGCAGCTGTCAAAAAATGCGGGAAAACCATTCCCCAGCTGGGAGAACAGGCGGCGCAATCGATCCCCTCGCTTGTTGTGCCAACAACACGTGACAGTACGCGCGCCCAATATTATTGTGGGCAAACAGTTTACGTTCCCGAGGTGGGCAATGTGGTAATAACCAAGGACCATATAATGCAGGCTGAAGTTCTCAACATCACTGTTGGACAACTCCTCGAGATCGAGCCCATGCCTGTGCTTACAGAGGATGAAATAAAACGGAAATATGTCCGGGGCCAACCTTTGGTCGAGCCAGACAAGGTCAAGAACCTCCCAACGAGAATGTATGAATTGCATCAATGGTACATGAACATTACCAAGATTTCCAATCGATTGTCCCTCATGGTGAATGTCAAGGAGGAGCATTACTTCCATGAGAAAGCTCTGTCCGTTGAGTATTCTGAACTGTTTCAGTTATACAATCAAGACGCACTCGACAAATCTATCGTCAGTTGCTATTGTCTGTAAGTGATTTCTTTCTGTAATTTAAGTCTCAAGCTAGCTGTAGTGATCCTTTTGATCAATCATTACCTGTAATTATCCTCACTATATTCTTTTCTGTGGTATTATGCAGGATGAAGATGTATGAAATGAGAAAAGGTGGACGCTTTGGCATTGGGTTCATTGACCCAAACACCGTTAATGAATACACATGGCTAATAAATCCACATCATGAAAAGGCCGTAGAGGACAACATGCTAGAGTTCTTGAAGCGCCTCAAATACAATGAAGATATACTACTTCCTTACAACTTCCAGTGAGTCACACTGTCTTGTACTACAAATTCTCTGTTTTTGCCTACTAGCTAGCTACATGTTTTTGCTTACATATGCCCGCTTAATTAAGACATGCAAACGTGTGTGCATGCAGATTTCACTGGATCTTGTGTATCATTAAAGTTGACGCCGGAACAGTTGAAATACTGGACTCACTACTCAAAGCAAATACTGACTATAACATCTTGTTTGGGATAGTCAACAGGTAATTTCAATCATTATTAACTATATATCTCGGCCTATTTAGTTCGTCATTTCATGATATGAACTATTTAATAACCCCTTTATTCATTTTCTTTGTCGGCGGGCAGGGCTTGGGCAAGGTTCATCAGCGTCACGGAAGGCGAATGGAAAAAAAAGCTTAAATGGTTTCGACCCAAGGTAAGTAATTAAGTAGTACTAGCTAGCTAGCTAGCTGCCATCTCTTTAATTATCATGCTTGATTAATTATTATCTGATCAAATTCCATTCTCGTAAAGGCCCTGAAGCAGGCGCAGGGGACTGATCTGTGTGCATTCTGCGTTTGCGAGAACATTCGCATGATGGCGTCCGAAAGGAGCAGATCTCAAAGACAGGAATGGGTACGCTTGTCAGAACACTATTCACAATTTTTACACCATTATCGATATCTAGTCACACAACTAATACACATGCATATTGATCTCCTTCTTAACAGTTCAAAGAGGTGCGGGAGAAGCTCCTAGAAACGGAGCGCGTAGAAGCACTTCAAGAGGAAATAGCGGGATTTTTGCTCGACCAGGTCATAAATCCGAAGGGAGAATACTATTACCCGCTACCGCCCCCATGAAAACCACTTCCAATTGTCATCGTGCTCCGAAGGCACCAATTAGGCTAATGCCACTGGCTCCGAAGGCAACATGCATATGTAGGAGAAATTGTATATAGCTATACATGTGTGTATGTGTGAATTAATTAATATGGTGGTTTGTGAGACATTGATGATATATATATGCATGATTGGTTTTACTAGAAATTATATATATATATATATATATATATATATATATATATATAACGTGTACAATGTGTAGTATCGTAAAATACCAGCAAATGAAAAAGAATTAAAATGGAAACACAAAATTAAATGAAAAAGAAATCATAAAACTAAAAAAACCAAACCTTATAGTACCGAGGGCTCCAGGCCCCCGGAGCTGGCTCGTGCCACGTGGTTGCCCTTTAGCACCGGTTCGTGCTGAACCGGTACTAAAGGGGGGGGGGGGGCTTTAGTGCCCACACTTTAATGCCGGTTATGGAACCGGCACTAATGGGCCTTACGAACCGGTGCTATTGCCCTAGTGTAGTCTTCACACTCTTTTCCAATTCTGATCTGTTCTACCTAGCAACTAGTTGTCTTCGTGCATTACCTGTATTGTACTTCGACACTCTTGCATGGCTAGTGTAGATCATTTTCCGTTGTATCATGTTTAGTTACTGATTTAACTGCCAATCTTTGAACCCTATTCATCCCTCCCCCTACTCGATAACTAGCACTTTCAATTAGTACAAAGCAACATATTAAAAAGGTGTTTTGTCTTCAACTCAAAAAACATATAACTCTTGGATGGATTGGTTGGTGTGATAAGCCTGTTACCGAACAACTAGAATTTGGTTCTTGGCACTAGTGATGAATATGGTTCAGAAATGTCGCCTGCACAATGGCGACCCTAGAAAACCGCACTTACATCGCCCCCGCAAGATCACGATCCAACGATGGACGGAGTGTTGCGGAAATGATGTGGTCCGACAGTTAGAAAAGTCGCGTCAGATTTGCTAAAGCACATCTAGATATGCTCAAAGTATCGCACGTCTAAGTTCTATGTTATTGATTTACACGGATATTCATACGGATTTTTCTTTTTCTTCTTTTCTTTATTACTCCCTTCGTTGACTCTTGTAAGACGTTTCAGACATTTATAAGACAAAACCTAAAACAGTTCAATTTCAGCTGTCTTAGACGACTTACAAAAGTGAAGTATGTTTGACTGACTCACTTAGATGTGCAATAACAGATCACAGAAAAATCGTATTGTTTAATCCAGGGTTTTAGTAGAACTTTTATGTTTTTGTAGCAAATCTAGAACTTTTTTTTTAGAAACAGCAAATCTGGAACTTCAAAGCAGAGAGATGATTCTCGGGAACACTTTCGGCTTCCTTAACGGAGCCGGAGTCGGACTCGGCCTGCACTGCATTGCACAGCCCAAAATAAAAGCGCTGGGAAATCAATCCTTTCTCCTCCGTTGCCCGCCTCCGCCGGAGCCAGAGGGGGAAAGTCCACCCACCGCCCGCCTCGCTCGTCGCCGACCGGCCGCCATTCCTGCTCCTGCGCGCCCCTCTCCGGCTGAAATTCCGGTCCGCCGCCTCAGATCTGCGAGTCAGTCAATCATTCCGAGGGCGGCGAGTTGAGCGGGGAATAAACAGGTCAGTCAGCTTGCCTCTGCTTCCAACCCTATTTGGGATTATCCCACCTCTGTTTTGCTTCTTGTGGGGAATAGCCAAGTAAGTATGCGGAATTGAGTTTACACATGCTACTCTACTTGTCTTGACTGAACTTTCATAACTCATTATCCTCTTGTTTCTCTGATGTCACAATGTTTTTGGCTCCAGCCGTGGCCCGTGGCAATGGGCAACTATCTGACAAGCACAGGAGCCAAACCAGAGGAACATGTCCATGTTAAACCAGCGACCAGATCCACCAATGGCAAGGGTAGGCCAAACATCAAACTTGAAGACCTTCCAGAGGTAGCATGTTAACATTGCACACCCTTAATTTTGATTTAACTTTAAGTTATGTTTTTATTTATAACTTTTATTTAAGGGCAAATAAGTTGATTCACTGAGCCGAAGTATTTTTTGGTGTTGTTGAAGGATGTCTTATGCTCAATTTTATCAAAACTGCCTGCAAAAGAGGTTATTCGGACCAGCGTCTTGGCGAGCAAGTGGAGGTCTATGTGGACAGCTTGCCCCAGACTAAGTTTCGACGGTGCCCATACCCATAGGGTGAAGCAACATGCCCAGGTATTCGTCGACCGTGTTAACGCGGTTTTACGGAAGCACCGTGGCAAGTTTGCCGATGATCTCGAGGTTAAATTTATGTTTGAGAGCAAGCTAGTTCATCACCTCGACGATTGGATTAGGTTTGCTATATCGTCCCGGACAAAGACGCTAGCTTTTAATTTGGCACCCTTATCCAATCTCCTGAGACATGGCTATCATTACACGTTCCCATTCGATCTCCTGGACAAGGAAAGCTTATCCTGCCTACAGTGTCTGCAACTGAGCTTTGTATGCTTCAAACCTCCTTCCCACTTCGTAGGTCTTCCAAACCTAAGAAAGCTCGATCTCTATTTACTGAAAGGCACCACCAGGCAGGATCTCGAGAATATCTTGGGCAGCTGCTGTAGACTCGAATGGCTGAGCCTAGTCAGATGCCACCTGAACGATGAGCTGAGGGTCGTTCAGCCGTTGTCGCACTTGCACTACTTGAAGGTTGTTTACTCCTCCACGGGCCCCTCTCCGTGGTGCAGTTTTTCGGCATGCTGCCGGGTCACTCCTCCACGGGCTTCCAGATGTACCAAACCTGACACTAGATGTCCTAATTCTACACCTAGAGGTATTTCATTTCGACAATATTCAAGTTAGGGTTTGGCGTGTGCAACTCATTTGTGTATGTAGTAATAATAATAACCTCTGCTTTTATCTTTCAGACCCGATGGGTGTTAAATAGTCCTCGCGTGTTTTCTCGGCTCAGGCATGTGCAGATAATGTTGATGATATCTCACGAAGATTTTGACAAAATTCTCTACATAGTTTCCTTTCTAAGGGTTGCTACGCTCATTGAAAGGTTGGAAGCACATGTGAGTAATATTCCCGAACGGTTCCTCTTTTGCCATCTTTTATTTTCATTCCGCATGTGAGCCGTTACATGCATTTTGAATGGTATTTCTGCTGCATTCGATGCTGATCTTGCCATCGTATACGTACGTTTGCAGTTTAATGGGATTTCTACCATGTGGTTTGCAAATGAGGGACCTTTCAGACAAGAGATCCCGCCGTGTGAATATAGGCATCTCTACTCCTAATGGAGCAGTTGGTGAATAGTCCACGCAGTTAATTTTCGCTGGCTTTTTTTCCGTCTATCCTCCCACCTCCATCAATTCGCTGGTTTATTTTCATCTATCGTCCCACCTCCATTAGCTTGCAACCCTTCCGCGAAAAAAAAACAGTGCCCCAAAAAAACCTACGGTCGATGCCTCCAACCCCCAACCTCCTCCCTGGCTCCCGGCGCTGCCCGCCCCCATCTCCTCCCCGATCCCGGCGCAACCCCGCCCCCACCTTCTCCCTCACTCCCGGCGCCGCCCCCGCCCCCACCTTCTCCCTCAGTCCCGGCGCCGCCCGACCCCCAACGTCCCTGGATCCCGGCGCCGCCCAACCCCCAACCTCCTGGATCCCGGCGCCGCCCGACCCCCAACCTCCCTGGATCCCGGCGCCGTCCCGCCCCCACCTCCTCCCTCACTCCCGGCCGCGACCTCGACACTCCCGACCTCCTCCCTGAGCACATGCCACCGCCCTTGTTCCTCCCTCCTCCAGGAGGGATCTAGGTGTGGACTCGTTATCTACGATGGAGGACGCGCTGCCTCCCTGGCGAATGGGATCGGAGGGAGGGGCTCTGTGTCATCACTAGTAGAAAATGGAGCTTTAATACCGGTTCATAAGGGCCTTTAGTGCCGGTTCTGCAACCTGCACTAAAGAGTGGAGACTAAAGGCCTCCCCCCTTTAGTATCGGCTTGGCACGAACTGCCACTAAAGGCCTACCACGTGGCGTGAGCTCGCGTCGTGGTATGGGGGACCTTTAGTACACACCAACCGGTACTAAAGGTTTTTTTTAATTATTTTTTGAAAATTTTGGAAAAAAAAATTGATTTTTTTTCAATTTTCTGAATTATTTGATGATTTAGTCTCTAATCGCCCATCTTAACTGCTCGAGTGTGGATCACTCATTCCAAATCATCTAACTTCCCGGCCGGTCACCCATCCCTCTCACTACTTCAGCCTGAGCACACTTAACTTCCGGGTTCTATTCTCCCTCGTTTCAAAGTCTGCACTTGTTGTTTTCCTGACAATAGTAAGATGTGAATCCTATTAACCCTCAGGAGTTTAGCTTGAGCATGAAGTCACACGTTTCACTGTTTGAGTTTGAAACTATTATTCTAAAAAACAATAATTATGTAGTAACACTAATATTTCTTGAATAAGTAGTTTGACCACTGTTTGACCAGATTTGACCAAAATTCAAAAAAACTGAGATACTTATTTAGTAACACTAATATTATTGCGTAATTATTTAGTAACACTATATTTCTTGAATCAGTTGTTTGACCGGTTTGACAAGATTTAACCAAAATTCAAAAAAAAACATAAATTAGAGCATATCTTTTTTTGCTTTTACAATTTTGTCATTTAAAAAATTGTCCTAAACCCTAAACCCGGGACTTAAAACGTCGGAAACTCTATGCTAAACAGTAAAAACTAAGGGTTTAAACCATAAAACCTAACCCTAAACTCTGAAATCTAATCCCTAGCACTAAACGCTAAAAACGTCTAAAAAACGTCTAAAACGCCCAAAAACTCTATTTTCTCTTTGGAATTTTGTGATTTTAAAAAATTGTTAAAACGGAAAACTTGGTACATTCAGTCGCCACAATGACACTCTTGTATGTGGTACATTATATGCATAATCGTATATTTGTACCAGGTACATTTAGGCATACCTGTACCTGGTACAATCAGCGCACAGTAATTGGACTTGGTACATTCAGCCGCCACAATGATACTCTTATTCGTGGTAAATTATATGGACAACCGTATAATTGTACCAGGTACATTTAGGTATGCGTGTTACCGGGTACAATGAGCACACAGTAATTGGACTTTATACATTCGGCCGCTACAATGATACTTTTGTACGTAGTAAATTATATGGACAACTGTATACTTGTACCAAGTACATTTAGGCATACTTGTACCTGGTACAATCAGTGCCCAGTAATTGGTCTTGGTATATTCAGCGGCCATAATGATACTCTTGTATATGGTACATTACATGGACAAATGGATAATTGTACCAAGTATATTTAGGAATACATGTACCTGGTATAATCAGCACATAGTAATTAGAGTTGGTACATTCAGTCGCCACAATGATACTTTTATATATGGTACATTATATGGACAACCGTATACTTGTATCAGGTACATTTATGTATACATGTACCTGGTACAATCAGCGCACAATAATTAGACTTTGTATATTCCGCCACTACAATGATACGCTTGTATGTGGTACATTATATGGACAATGGTATACTTGTACAAGGTACATTTAGTTATATGTCCCCTCACTTGAGATCGGGACGAGCACCCAGCTTGTAATTGTGTCATGAGATTAATGCTCTTGCAGCGGTATAGTGAGTATCATCGCAATCGTCAGAGCTGTTATTCATCATGCATACGATAGCCGCGTAGGACTCTGGCACCCCAGTCGCTTCTCCTCCGGCACCCGTGCTTAAGGTCTACGCATGGGCACATATTGTATGTATCAGCGATGCATACATTTTGATACGTATTTGCACTTGCCAATCAGTGCTCAAGTATACTTGTGTACGTATTTGTATATATCAGCCCACATATCTCTATCATCAAAACTCGGTTCGCAGCTAATGTTTTGGTATCGCTTGGAAACATTCATTTTGCGTACGTACATTTAGTCTTGAAAATGGTCTAACTTCACCTAGGCTTCAATGCTTTGACTAATGCATTTAAAAAACATTGTCTTTTATACTTAAATACCCAAACCTTTACATATAAATACGTACTTGAATACCCGTATGCCGCCATGCAAAAAAAAGAGATAAACCATGCAAAAAAAATACCCGTATGCCGGTTGGCAAGTGTAAATACGTACCCATTATCCAATCATATAAGTCTACATTTCAGGGGGGAATTTAAAATATAATTGCAAATAAGTAATTTTTTTTGTTTTCCTGTAATAGACCATGACTAACATTAGTTGGACAAATTCTTATTTCTTATACTCAAATACACGAACCGATACATGTAAATACATATCTGAATTCATTTGCATCGGCCGGCAATTGCAAATGCGTACCCAAACATCCCGTCATTTTGGAACTCAGACTTTTGGCTACAACCTCTTGTGAGATATGCGGCCGAGTGCACATAAAAAAGGGATATTCTTATTCGCTGTACACTCTAGCAGCCAGGAGTATTCCCTATGGAGTTGTATATTCGGTGCACCTCAGATAGAGTAACAGCCAGTAGGACCCTTAAAAAGTATTACTTTAATATACTTATCTCATATGTTTGATTCCACTGTTGGTGCGGCGAGGACAGTGACAATCGCGATGTGGGAATAGCTCAAAGGTGTGAAGTGGAATAGGCCAATATGACAGGTCTATGAATTGCCTTGTGAAGGTGAAAATTAAAAAATAAGTCATCCCTGTGCCTGGTATATTATATGTATTTTTCTGAATTAGGATGATTTAGTTATGATTTTTTCAAGTTTGAAAATTGCCCTATAGTCCCGGTTTGTGTCTCTAACCGGGACTATAGGTTAGACCCCTTTAGTGCCGGTTCGTGGCACGAACCGGTACTAAAGGTTCAACACAAACCGGCACTAATGCATAGCCGTTCGAACGGTACTAATGATACCATTAGTACCGGGCCAAAATCGAACCGGGACTAATGTGTCTCACGTAAGGTCCTTTTTCTACTGGTGCGTGAAGGTCAGGGAGGCAACGGCAGAAGGGGAGCCCGGCGTCAAACACGGGTGTTCGTCCCCAAGTAGGCGGCCGCAGAGGGCGTATTTGAGGCCACCCCAATTGCGGGTGGAGGAGGCTGCCCGTCCATGTCTTAGCACAGAGGTCAGCGATGTTCATCCCTTCATTTCTTGTATTTTTATTTGATTTTTCAGGCATCGGACGACCTTATGCCGGTGATGAATGTTACTTGTGCAATTTCAGGTGGAATGCGATGAACCGGAGTACGAGCTGAACCCCGGCGAACTCCAGTTCCGCAAAAGGGATTAAGAGCTCCAGAGTTGTAGTATGGTCCTCATCTCCTCCCTGCCGAACCTGCAGGATTTGGCAGCAGAGTGTTGCCGGAAGTAGGAGAGAGAGAGGGTTGAGACATAGGTCTGCACTTGCACTCGATCCCTTTCTCTTGCAGCTCCTGCCGGGAACTGAAGGGACCTCGAGGAGGGGTTTCTCTCCTACTAAATGTGGTGAAGTACAGGAAGTGATGAATTGTGTGTGTCAACAACAGGGGCAAGGGGTGATAGTTGAGGATGACATGCTGCTGTGGGTCCAAGAAGACGTTGTAGCAATAAAGGAGCAATGTTGCCATCTCCGTTCATTGATTCTTCACATTCTGAAATCTTAGTGTAGTTACCCAGGGACGTGTATACCTTTCGATTGGATGCTCGAGGAAGCAGGATATGCTATGATGCAAGCGGATGGTTGAATCAAGTGTTACTTTTCCCTATTTTTCTATGCTGCAATTGTGATGGTTTTTGCTATACCCTGTATCTGAGCTGACATCGTTTTGCTTTCAAATTGCAGCTTTTGATCAGGCATTCAGGAATAAGCAGGAAAGACCTGAACCCCAAGGTGAGGGGCATCCTATCAATTTCTTGCCTTTTCTGTGGTAGTTGATATGCTTGATTATTCTGCTCTACTGGTCTGGATCTAATAATGTAAACTTGAAAGTGAGGATTTCTTTGAAGAACCTATCAAGTAGCGGTGGCGAGATGTTAAAGTGGCCCCTAACTGATGAACTTTTGGCTCGAAACTACATTTATTCAGCAGTTGATTATAAGCTATTAGAACTGTAGTGTTTTACATTGATGTTGTCAGTTCCCTTCTGTTAACTAGCCAAGACGTAGATTTCAGTTTCATGTAGCTGCTAGCACTCTGTTTTTTTGTGTTTCAGTCGAAGTGCAAGGTCAGGATCCTCTTTTGTTTGGCGGTACTAATCACTAACATCTTACTGCACACGCTATTTTTTTAAAGACAATATGATGCACCTCAATTCCAATCTGACACCTGTAAAGATTTTTCACATGTTGTTAATGTATGCCAAGATAGCATACATGAAGTTAATGTATTCTAAGTTAATGTGGCCCCTAACTGATGAACTTTTGGCTGGAAACTACATTTATTCAGCAGTTGATTATAAGCTATTAGAACTGTAGTGTTTTACATTGATGTTGTCAGTTCCCTTCTGTTAACTAGCCAAGACGTAGATTTCAGTTTCATGTAGCTGCTAGCACTCTGTTTTTTTGTGTTTCAGTCGAAGTGCAAGGTCAGCAACCTCTTTTGTTTGGCGGTACTAATCACTAACATCTTACTGCACACGCTATTTTTTAAAGACAATATGGATGCACCTCAATTCCAATCTGACACCTGTAAAGATTTTCACATGTTGTTAATGTATGCCAAGATAGCATACATGAAGTTAATGTATTCTAAGTTAATGTGGATCAAAGCGGCTGACTGCACCATCAATGGACGAGAATTTCTCACTGAACTGTTTTTGTTTGTTCAGTTGCAGGCACTCTGCATGGACAAGAATTTATCACTGTCACTGGTTTTTATTACTTCATCAAGTAAATCATTGTCTAATACCGAACGAGTTGAAACTCATGATGTTTTATTGAACAATGATCTATTTGGAAGCTAACACAGAGAAGGTGTTGTATGTTCACTAGCTTTTTGCAAACTTTGTATTTCCAATGCTACACATTCTTTGCATAGTTATTTTTATGTGTAACCAGAATTTATTTGTGGTTACTCATGATCAAATTTTAAGCTACCATGTTTAGAGATATTAAAACCTGCAAGAAACGCGCAGCCAAAGATTTTTTTCCTCATTATTTGGTATCGAACAAATAAGGTGTTTTCCTGGAGGATTGTGCTCTTATCGAAGTATTAGGCAGTTGTTATATTTTGCTTTTAGTTACTGTTAGTTTTTTCAGACTCGGAGCATTATTACAAACTCTTAACTGAACTATGTAGGTTTGTTTATGAAGAATCATTCTAACTGGAAGTAATACAAGGCAAGTGTTTATCAGATACATGCACTATTATTGTCTGACAAAACTGATAGCATTAATCTTGACGGGTGCGCTCGTGGTTGGACTCGCGGAGCTGGCCGTTCGTGGCTGGATGGTTCGTGCGAAGACTCGGCCAGGTCGTTCGTGCCGTGCCGCCGTAAGTGGAGCAGCTGGGTTAACCAAGCCGTTGGGCGTGCATGTAGTGCGGAGTGTATGGGCGTGCATGTAGTGCATGTAGTCAGTGGTTAGCTAATGCGTGTGGGCATGGCTTAGTGGCCGGTGTGGCGCATGAGCTGTGTATGTGCGCTGTCTACTACTTAAGGTGCTGGCAGGTGGTAGAGCCAAAGGAGCCAGAGAGAGAGAGAGAGATGTAGCCTCTCGGAGTGTATATGTGCTCGCCGTGGGGTGGTGTGTGTGTGGCAGAGTTCGAGCTCGCCGGAAATACAAGGGGTTGTTCGTGCGGCCGGAGGCGTTTGTGCGCCGGGAAACCTCGTGCCCTCTCTCTCTTGTTTCTTCCTTGTCTCCGGTGATCGCCGTGGTACAGTGAGTAGGCTAGGCACCAACAATTGGTATCATGAGCTGGTTCATCTTGGGTGTCGTTCTCCTTGCCGGAGGCGTGCCGGCGGTGGCGGAGTTCGCCGGCGGCTGCGCGATGCTCCGGGCCGTGTGTCGGTCTATGGAGGTGTCGGTCTAAAGTAGTGATCTAACCGCTCTTATATTTATTTATAGATGGAATACTCAATTTTCCCACATGTTTCTTTATATCCATGTAAATACTATTTCGTTACCGCATGTAACTTTCCAGTCTAAATAATACTGTAATGTTTTTTGTCTGTTCTGATTGATTTCCCAATTGCTCGTGTAGCATGCTTGCTTTATTTGTTGCCTCTATTAATTTAGTGATAACCATCCTCTTCATCAATCCTTGCACAATATTCTGTTTTCTTGTATTTTTAAGAACATGTATTCGTTCTTTGATTGAAAAGTACAGTGCAACATGTGTATCAAAGTTCAAAGACTTGGAATAACATGTATTTCATTTATTGCAAATATTAATGTGTTCCTTGAGCTGTAACAATGAGGATGCATAAAACTGATACAGAACTTGCGAGTCATGATAAATGTCTTAAACCTTTAATTTTATTGAAAATAACAACGGATATGTGTTTCAAATTTCAAAGACCAGGAATACTGTGTATTTCACCTATTACGAGTATTTACCTCCATAATGCTTTTGTGTGCTATATCATCAAATTTTAGAAAATGTACCTACTAATGTTTTTACTGATGCTTCTGTGTGCTATATCATCAAATTTTAGAAGAAAATGTACCTACTAATGTTTTTACTAGAACATTTTGCTACATTTGTTTTAATGTTAGAGAAAGAACTATGTTGCAGCTTCCAATAGAAGAGTGTATCAAGTTTCTTGATTGTATTTGGACAAATATGCAAGTGTTATGTATTGTCCCTATTAAGATGAGAAGCATTGTGGTAGTGAAACTAAGTACAACCATGCGAGGAAGAGCTGGACCACAGGGAAGATGACAATAGTGAAGAGCTGCTCTTTGTTCGTCATGGCATTGTGGAAAATTGCATGTGCGCTTATGCACATGGACTATGATGTTATGCTTGAATGTCATGTTCTCCAATGGATTTTTTCTCATAAGAGATAGTGTTAGATACAACAATGAAGGACAAGGTATGTAAGCTAAAGGGTAAATATCTAGGTCGTATTCAGTCATGTCGTACACTTATTCCTCCAAGAACATATGCCCTCAAATGGCTATATATGCCTGTTTTGTTCTGGATGAAATTGTGTGTGGAGATATAATTTTAGTATGCAAATTTACTTGATGTTTAATTCATGTGGTAATTCATGCAAATGTTATAATATGATATAATGTATTACACACGCCATACACTATAGTGCTAGCAATTGGTTAGTTTCTGAGTTTTGTTGCTACTGCCTACTTTGTTGAAGCATTTGTTGGGGATGACTCATGTACTTACTTTTGTTGCTTACTAAAATAGAGAAGACAACATCAAAGAATAGTATTTGTTTCCTTTCAGTCGTCAAATACTTTTCATTGTGATATGTAATTCATTTTTTTATTGCGTGCATGTTGAGTTAGCATTATATTTTTATATAAAAAATTGCTATAGGCATGTGGTGAATAACATTTGAAGGCCGTTTCTGCTCTTGTCCCTTGTTGCTGCCCTGCCACGGCCACGCCGATCACTGGCTCACTTAGAACATGAGTTAGTGGATTTTGTGATAAGAGTGGGGGTTGAGAGTGAGTGGGATGGGGGTTGGGGCTCCTTATTGTGGTTGGGGCTCCTTACTCGCAGGAAAAGGGAAGGGTGCATCATGGGATGTGGTTTTTGTGTTGGGACTGCGTATTGAAGATAACATGTCGGATAGTCTAGACAACCACATTTTCCCCTCATATATGGGATGGATTTGGGGGAGTCCGGAGTTCCGGACTATCTAGACGGTTGAATTTTGGGCAGCCCGTTGGGTGCCCGTTTGATACCAAAACATGACGTATGAAGGAGAAATGAGTTTCGACCTTGAAGACGACCTTAATCATCTGTTTGATTCATATGCATTATAGCCCGTAGCAATGCACGGGCGTTTTACTAGTCTGAAGAATATCCGTGTCAACGGCGGAGCTATGTGGAGGCTCGAGGGGGCCGTGGCCCCCCCAGCCCAAACAGGATTTTTTTTCTTACTAGGTATTAGTAATGTAAGTAATGGGCTAATGGCCCATCGTGCACGCGCGCACACTGTTTGCCTCTATTGCCCGTTCGGCCATTCCCCAACCACGCTCGTGCCGCCCAGTGTTGCTGCCGCCGCACTCGCTCGATGCGCCTGCGCTAACTAGAAGCTCGCCCTGATCTGCGTGTGCCGCCGTCGAACATCCCAGCGCAGAGGAGGGAGGAACAAGGGCATCGTCGTCGGGCGTCGGCTGCTCTTCGCCACTGGCCTCGCGGGTCTGGTGGTCGTCCACATCGGACGGCCGGCCGGCCGGCCACTCCTCCGGTCCTCCCGCGGATTTGTAAGTGCTCATGTGGCTGCGCCCACCTTAAACTATTGGACACTAGGAATTTGGATCCTCCGTCCGGCCGTCCGCGTGATCTGTACGAGTAGGATAGTGAAATTGAGGAAACAGGGGCAGCACCAAACATTGGAATTTTTGTTGCTACCTATAGGAGTTTGATTAGTAATTTAGCAATTAAGTATGCCTATTCATCTGGTCTAATTGTGGATTTTTTGTGTTTTGCATCACAAATTTGTATTTGATCTCAAAACGGGATAAGATTGATCAAGTGACCATGGTTAATGGCAGCAGCAGCAACATTCAGTCGTACTTCAAAAGACAAAGGACAGATCAACAAGATGCAGTAGCAGAAGATCCTCCACCAGCGCAACCTTTACCTCTGCTTCTTGAATTGGAACAACAACATGAAAATCAAGATGAAGAGCCTCAAACAAATAATCCAGTTCCTCTTCCTGTTGTGTTGCGAGGTATGGAATTCTTGGAGGGAGATCCTGCATTGCAACCACAAATTTGGCAATACCCACCAAATCAAAGAGATAGCGTGCGGACATCATATTTGTTGCTAGGTCCTATGCAACCAAAACTGAAGGAGTATAAAGCTTCTGGTAAAAAGGGCCATCAGGGTTGCTTCCAATATAAGTGGTTTGAAAAATTCCCATCATGGCTAGAGTACTCAGAGGATAGTCATCGTGCATATTGTTTATTTTGCTTCGTTTCTAGCAGAAATTTCTCATCAAAAGGAGACTCTGATGTATTCACAGTGCATGGTTTTGATAACTGGAAGAAGGTAAATGTTTTGAGTTACGATTTTTAGGTCCCGGGTGCCTAGACACCCGGTTATCATGACCATCCAAGCAGTACGCGGCTCATTGGGATATGTGCGGGTCTCTGCACCACGGTTTGGATTTGTAGGCTAGGTGAATAGTAAGCGCAGTAGACTGAAATTATGTGAAACGCATCTGGGCCGCTACTGTTTATCATAGGCAGAATCCGTAGCCTCTGTCACCAGCCAGTCCACATGGATATTGAGATGGTTGCATCCCATCGAAAAAGATGATAGACATGTCGGCCCGTGTTTCAAACCAACGACAAGACCTCACCCCCAAGCCTGCGTTCGTCTCGAACCCCTTGCAGAGAAACATACCACCCGTCGTGGGTGCCAATGGAATCCAAGCAGATCGGCCGAGATGGCATCATGGCATGGGACACATTGATTCCAACCAGGTAGAGGAACCTGCGGCTGTTCATGGTCTAGAAATTCTGGGATCAATCGTCCCAGATCTGGAAACTGAAGCAATCCCCTGGTTAGTGTACATATACTCCATTGATTCTAGCGGTGAAGCACCTCTATTCGTACCACTCCTTATTCATCTGTTCATATCCTGTGCACCCTCCCCCAACCCCTTTTCAGATCTGAAGTGGTAGATGGTGGCGTGTCTGATCTCTTCCCGCATGGCGTCCCTGGCGGTGATGCACAGAACGGCGGCCGGAGATTCGAACACTAGGACGTATCAGGCAACGGGAGGTTGGAACACATGTGAGCATCTGTAACTCTTATTCAGACAAATCTTGTTTCATGTTTCTGAAAAAACAGCGCACGACACTGAATATGATTAAGTTGTCGCCGCGTAGACACTACATATTATAAATGCGATTATCTCTTCCCCACTGGCGTCAACCATTTTTGAAGAATATTTCGACAAAAACTCACCGCAGTTTTCTTGGTCCAGGTACTGGATTCATAATGGACTTGCAGCCAGAGCAACCCCGAGCAAACTGAGCTCGATTGAAAGATATCTCCTAAAGTATGAAGGCAAGCACGCACCAGACACTTTTGCTCCTGTAGATGGCATGTCGTTTGATTCATGCCAAGAAGTGTACGAACAGTATAACCTATACGCTTGGGAGAATGGATTCGGAATTCTTCGTGGAAAATCCAGATGGGGAGATGGGCGGCATTACCAGCTGATGTACGAAATTGTTTGCTAGTGCCAGGTCAGATACATAGCGTCATGCTTGAAGGTTCAGTAGAAATACATCTTGTTGCCCCATTTCGTGATGAGCAAATTTAAGATGGTCCATATTTCAAAAAAAATTAAGATGGTCCAAGTTAATATGAGCCGTCAATTTTTCCCATTCGAATGGGTGGAATGTGTCTTACCTCTTGGGAGGTAAGAATCTGTTAATTCCTTTACAAGGTCAATATAGACTTTGCACTTTACATAAATAAGGAACTAGTAAATGATTACATCTTAAAGTCAGACAATACAAGGAAAGAAATATCATTATACTACTTGCAACCTGTTTATCTTCCACTTTTAGCTCTGTTACATCCTCACAAATTGAGCTCTATTTTTCTTGCCCATTTTGATTAAATGCCAAAAGGTTCGTAAAATACATACATGTAAACCGGATAGCATATTTGTCAAACTACTAACATTCTTTTACTTTATTTTCCCAACCTTTTTCGATGATCATTTCTTGAGCCGATACAAATAATATATGATAATTTAAAGTGTGAAAAAGAAATTTTGTATATGATGGTTCTTGGAGAATGGCAATTAATTATACTTTCAAGAAATGATAGGTCTCTATGGAAGAATATATTTTCTTCTTCCAAAAATAAGTCTGATGTATGTGACGAATCATGAGAATTTATACCGATATGGCGAAAGAATGGTTGATCCATTCAAAAGATTTCCTTTTAGCAAAATAATTGCCATAGTTGAGAAAGTTTACATGTCCAGACTTGCTGTTGACCGGTTGAGATCAAATACTCCTCTTACATCATAGGCGGAAAGAGGGGCCATCTTAAAAGCGTTTGGATTCTTTCGTGCTTGGAAATCGCTTGGCAATTATATTGTAGACATTAGCTTTGTCGTTGTCTCTTTGTGCTTGTGGTGTGCAAGGTAAACTAGACAAATAGAAAGAAAAAAATCCCTACAAAACAGAGTGCAAGGCGTGGATACGGCTCCGCCACACGAAAGATCCGCAAAAGAATGACTACCGTGGTATTCTGGATGAAAAAACCAAAATTGATAATACTATATAAGGGTTATTATTCACATCTTTTGGACTTGTGCTTTTTCTTATTTCACGAGGAAAGCACGAGAGTCATTAGTCCACGAACCTTTTTACACGAGTAAGACGCTAGGCCGTGTTTGTCAGAAAAGGTTTAAGAAAGTTTTGACTCTTTTTAAAAGAATTAAAATCTTTTGTCAATTGAGATGTATTTGCCCCATATTTCAAATATCACCACGATCAGTCGATCACTACATTCCAGTTTGGATCATTGACTAATTCCTCCGATTATAAGCCTGCCACGGTTTACTCTCAAGGCGCATTTATTTACACGGAGATACGATAACAAAGAACGGCCACGTGCCGGCAAAGAAGACTGGACATCAGAATGGCAACACCAAATTAAATACTCAACAGATCAAGTGGCTCATATGGGCCCCGCCGTGGTTAGCAGCAAGTAGTGTGGCACGGTGCGATGAACATGCACCTGGGACGCGCTACCACACCACAGCATGGCCAGGACATGTACCTGGAACACCGACCGGCATGTTGTCATCATGGTGTACCTCAAACTCTTGCTAGGGGCATACGTACATGGTACAAGTGCTACTGCTGTTCCCGGGACAATGTTACAGTCCAACCTATTCCTGGGACAATATGAACAATATTTTTGTGTTTCATAGATTTCTCTACATGGCTTTAGGGAATTTTTAAATGGGACCCTTGAAACATCTCCTATGTCCACACGACTTCTATCTAGAGACCTGGAAGTAAGACAAGAGGGACGTCGGAATCACTGTTGCGTAAACGTCTGATAGCTCGAACCTATCCAAAGCCTCTCATGTGCTAGCGTCCGCGTGCTCCCCCAGGAGAAGAAGTTGTCGCACATTAATGTCGGTTAGCGCCACTATAGAGTTTCAGCACCGCATACATGTAGGTGCGACATGATATTTTACTGGAGCCGACATTAAAGCGACGCGCTGGTCAAGAGCGCCGTGCACGTCGAGTTTCGGTATCTGCGCATGTTCAATACCAGTGCAACGTGATTGGACAAGACGGGGTTAACTATTTAGCGAATTTCAAACTAGACGCCCGTACGTCCGCCTATCGGCACAAAATAGGCATGGTGAATCCACCCCGGCGCCCCCCTTACACAACGCGCCGCTTGAACTTTGCTTGCTAATCCAAGAGGCTTGCGTCCGTCAAGATAATCCTTTCAACCTCCATGTCTCGAGCAAGTCGCAACCTCTCTTGGGAGCTGTGGCGAGTTACATACGTTCTCCTTCGTCCCGTGCATTGGCAGAAAACGGTCTGGAATCGCCCATACAGTGGTCGGATCGTTGTCGGCCTCGCTCGGGGTGGACGAAGTCCTCATTGCCTTGAAGACTCAATCCGCTCTTACTAGGCCTCAGATTGCAACCATCATGACGTTCTCCGCCACTGTCTTCACTAGGGAAATCAAAATACCGACATGTCCCATAATGTCAACATACAACGAAGCTTCGCATCACACCCTCCTGAAGCCACTCAGGCTGAAATAGGGGTGCACACGACCGAATCCCTTCCATCCCAGAAATCTACAGGCATCAAACACCCAGTGGAGATCTTCGACGGAGCATTCCGAAACTCGTCAATGGCCAGATCAAAGAGGGTCGGCATCTAGTAGAATACCATCTTGGAGCAAGAAGAACCCTAGGAACGCATCCCTTAGACAAGCAAATCAGCAGGCCCCCGCGCCGTCGTATCACCTCTTTGTACACGTTGATATTATCTGGTTCCCCCACTCCCCCTTCCCTTTTATCTCAAGGGCAAAAGCCTTGTTGTATGAAATTCTACTGAATATAAGATGATCCATTGACAAATCTAGCCTCGGTTTATATAATGTACCGGCAGCCTAGAATTATAGGAGTCTTTGTCTTGTGCGCTAAGTCTTATAGAATCTCAAAAACACACATGTACTTGGTACAACCAGCCCATAGTAAATGGCCTTGGTACATTTGGACGCCACAATGATACTCTTATATGTGGTACATTATATAGACAACCATATACTTGTACCAGGTATATTTAGGCATATATGTACCTGGTACATTAAGTGGACAACCATATACTTGTACCTAATACATTCAGACATACTTATAACTCGTACATTCAGACGAATCCACCGTACAAAATCGAAGATAATAATAGTACTGACATAATCAATCAAAAATGGAGATTTTTTTCCTATGAGCATCCTACAACTCATACGACCGTGGTACTTCCTTCATACACTTCCCCAATAACATTCACGAGCTTCTCGCATCCGTCCACGTCGAACACGGACAACTCTCATTGTGCACGCTCATATGTCGCGAACACAAGCTTATCTCCTCCCTTGAGATCGGGACGAGCACCCAACTTGTAATGGTGCCATGAGATTGATGCTCTTACAGCCGTATAGTGAGTATCATCACAGTCGTCGGAGTTTTTATTCATCATGCGTACGGAGGACTCCGGCACCCCGGTTGGTTCTTGTCCAAACCTCGTGCTTAAGGCCCGTGCTTAAAAGCGCACCCCGGACCCTTGCACATCCATTAATACAACTTTATATGCATCTATTTTCTGTCTCGTCGGCGACCGCCATTCCAACACCCTGACCACCCCGCCCATACTTGAACTTCGTGACTCCATCACCTACATCGGTACACCCAGGATCCATGATGCTTCTCCTCCTCCGCCAGTCCAGACCACTCCTCCATCCACCACAAAGATACCATTCGCCCATATGATAGTCACCATGTCCGGCAAGTGTTAATTGGATTGCTCGTGCTAAATTTTGTTGTCTCTTCCTCTATGAAACAATGGATTCACATGTAGGGTAAATATACAAGCACTTGAGTGGTCCGTTGACTCTTCCGGCAAGGAGGGCTGCTCGGATGAGGTGCACCATGTTGGGCGGATATTGGTCGTTACTCGTAACTTGTACCTGGTACATTATCCATTACAAACATACATGTACATGGTACAATCAACGCACAGTAATTGTACTTGGTACATTTGGCCACCACAAGGATACTCTTGTACCTAGTACATTAAATGGACAACCGTATATTTTTTACCTGGTACATTTATTCATACTTGTACCTGGTATATTAAGTGGACAACCATATATTTGTACCTGGTACATTCATGCATACTTGTACCTGGCACATTAAGTTGATAACAGTATAGTTATACCTGATACATTCATGCAAATTGTTCAGGTGGGCATGCAACAAGATATTTGACAGCTTAGAACCTAACACCAACATGGTGACCTAATTGTTGTCGCTAAGAAGCCCTTTGACAGCTCAAGGACACACTATATATCAGTCGAGATTAATGTTGCGGCATTGAGTTTTATGAACAATGTCTCCGACAGTGTACAACAATACACTGAGCGGTCAGGTATGACCATTATCATATTCAACAGATTGTTATGTTCGCAGAAAGTGGTCTACGAGCATCTACAGTCGGGTGCTTCAAACCCCCCTCATATATCTGGACGGACGACGCGGTCACTGATTGGTCAAGAAAACCCGACCCAAACTGGGCACATCAAACCCCCTCAAACGCTCGGGCTGAAAGACACCTCTTATATCCAGCCCAAATGTGGGAAAAATATAGGAAGGCATGAGCCCGACTCGGTGCGGCCGTCATGTCAGACCCGACTCACGCTGGCCCATCCTATCACACATATATTCATCTCCATGTGTTCTTGGGACCAAACTCTAGTCACTCCACTCGGGTTCACTTCACTCCACTCCACCCCCAAACTCCCGTCAAGCGATCTCCGTCTTCCCCAGCATGGCGGTTAGCAGATCTCACTCCGACTAGTCTAAATCTATCGACTAAGATGTCGTCCCGTGCAAGTTGGAAAATGTGTAGCCGTTCGCTAAGCCTGGGAGTCTTGGACCTATTTGAAACGAAGGTCCGACATTGTTCATCTTAAGCTGATTCCTCCTAGTGAAAAGAGGGAGAGAAGGACATTGAGTTAACATGTATGCGTGTTATAAAGAAAATATAAATACATGCCAGTCAGTGTTTCAAACAACTGAATAGACATGTCGACTTTATCATCCTTCAATCCTCCGTGTCTCAAGCAAGTTGCAAGCTCTCCTGGGAGCTGCGGTGAGTCACGTATGTTCTCTTCCGTCGCGTGCATTGGCTAAAAAATGGTCTTGAATCGCCCATCTGATCGTCGAATCGTTGTCGGCCTCGGTTGAAATGGACGATGCCTTCTTTGTTAGCGGTGAGATGGATGGGGTTCACATGGGGGGTGGGGCGGGGGGAGCGAACACATCCTTGTAGAGATCCACAACATGGATTGCCAGTGCTAAGTTTTGTTGTCCCTTCCTATCTGAAAAATTAGATTCAGATATGGAGTAAGTATACAAGCTCTACGTTTCGATGACTCTGCCGACTACTCGAAAGATATGCACTATGGTGGGTTGTAATATTGGTAGTAATATTGACTATCACTCGTAACTTGTGCCTGGTACATTAACCCATCACGAACATACATGTACCTGGTACAATCAACACATAGTTATTGGACTTGGTACATTCAGCCGCCACAATGATACTCTTATATGTGGTACATTATATGCATAATCATATATTTGTACCAGGTACATTTAGGCGTACCTGTACCTGGTACAATTAGCGCACAGGAATTGGACTTGGTACATTTAGCCGCCACAATGATACTCTTGTTCGTGGTAAATTATATGGACAACCGTATAATTGTACCAGGTACATTTAGGTATGCGTATTACCGGATACAATGAGCACACAGTAATTGGACTTTATACATTCGGCCGCTACAATGATAATTTTGTACGTAGTAAATTATATGAACAACTGTATACTTGTACCAAGTACATTTAGGCATACTTGTACCTGGTACAATCAGTGCCCAGTAATTGGTCTTGGTATATTCAGCGGCCATAATGATACTCTTGTATATGGTACATTATATGGACAAATGTATAATTGTACCAAGTACATTTAGGAATACATGTACCTGGTACAATCAACACATATTAATTAGACTTGGTACATTCAGTCGCCACAATGATACTTTTATATATGGTATATTATATGGACAACCGTATACTTATATCAGGTACATTTAGGTATACATGTACCTGGTACAATTAGCGCACAATAATTGGACTTTGTACATTCCGCCACTACAATGATATGCTTGTATGTGGTACATTATATGGACAACGGTATACTTATACAAGGTACATTTAGTTATATGTCCCCTCACTTGAGATCGGGACGAGCACCCAGCTTGTAATGGTGCCATGAGATTAATGCTCTTGCAGCGGTATAGTGAGTATCATCGCAATCGTCAGAGCTGTTATTCATCATGCATACGATAGCCGCGTAGGACTCTAGCACCCCAGTCGCTTCTCCTCCGGCACCCGTGCTTAAGGTCTATGCATGGGCACATATTGTATGTATCAGCGATGCATACATTTTGATACGTATTTGCACTTGCCAATCAATGCTCAAGTATACTTGTGTACGTATTTGTATGTATCAGCCCACATATCTCTATCATCAAAACTCGGTTCGCAGCTATTGTTTCGGTATCGCTTGGAAACATTCATTTTGTGTACGTACATTTAGTCTTGAAAATGGTCTAACTTCACCTAGGCTTCAATGCTTTGACTAATGCATTTAAAAAACATTGTCTTTTATACTCAAATACCCAAACCTTTACATATAAATACATACTTGAATACCCGTATGCCGCCATGCAAAAAAAAGAAGATAAACCATGCAAAAAAAATGCCCGTATGCCGATTGGCAAGTGTAAATACGTACCCATTATCCAATCATATAAGTCTACATTTCGGGGGAAAATTTAAAATATAATTGCAAATAAGTAAATTTTTTGTTTTCCTGTAATAGACCATGACTAACATTAATTGAACAAATTCTTATTTCTTATACTCAAATACACGAACCGATACATATAAATACATATCTGAATTTATTTGCATCGGCCGGCAATTGCAAATACGTACCCAAACATCCCGTCGTTTTGGAACTCAGACTTTTGGCTACAACCTCCTGTGAGATATGCGGCAGAATGCACATAAAAAAGGGATATTCTTATTCGCTGTACACTCTAGCAGCCAGGAGTATTCCCTATGGAGTTGTATATTCGGTGCACCTCAGATAGAGTAACAGCCAGTAGGACCCTCAAAAAGTATTACTTTAATATACTTATCTCATATGTTTGATTCCACTGTTGGTGCGGCGAGGACAGTGACAATCGCGATGTGGGAATAGTTCAAATGTGTGAAGTGGAATAGGCCAATATGACAGGTCTATGAATTGCCTTGTGAAGGTGAAAATTAAAAAATAAGTCATCTCTGTGCTGGTACATCAATCGTCCATCCATTTTGGTGCTGTGTCAGGCACAGCACAATGATTAGTTGTACTTGGTACTGTCGTGAGGTGGTTCTCGTTAGCTGTACCGGAACAGGTCGGAGCATACATGTACCTGGATCATGAACATTTAGTGTAGCAGGAACAGAAAGTCTCAAGTTTTTTTACCAGTGATATTCACTTACGTCTGGATGTATTCCCCGCTTCTTAGGTTGGTCAAATGGTGTTGCCTCACGCAAGATAGACAGTCGAGCTAGCTCCTAGTCTTTTTGTTTTTCTAGAGCATATCCTTATAGCTGAGACCTATATTTTACCCAATTGGTTTATATACATCCCACATTGTCTTGGATCCGTAGAGCAGTGGGAAAGGAAAAGTGTCATAAAAAAGAAACAATGAATGGCTACACTGCTAGCGTGTGTGTCTCAAGCAACAGGAGCTAAGTAAAAAAAGGCTATTTACTTTTTACTATTCGCTAAGATCTTCTGTGACCAATGCGTGTACTCTAGTATTTCACAAAAATGCTACCCACAGATATGTATAGGAGATGCCAGCTCTTTACATAAACAATCTGAGTCCTTAAAAAAACTTCTGCATGTTGGCTTGTTGGGGAGCACATGCAGCCACAGGAAGGCGGGGCCAAGTGGATGCAGCCTACTCAATACGCATGCAGCATGCACCGTTTAAAATGAGTTGTCCCATCCACACTGACAGAAGATAAACCAAGAAGCTATAGAAACTGCCATGTGAACTCCCTAGGGCTCCCTGATGGTCTGACCAGCACGTTACGTCGTATGGTCTGCATGAGATACACCGCATATGTGTTGTCTTTTCAACCGATGGCCCATCTAGGCTCATGCCAGGGCAAACACTAGCTTACCCGTGCATCCTAGTGCCAGGCCTACACTGTAGACTACAACCAAGTCCCAGTCATGCATGTCTGCAAATTGCCTGCTAAATTAACCTGACACCGCAATTGACTGCTACTGACTATTCAACTGCACGAATCTTGAACTCCCTCAACGCACGGATTAGGGGGTGTCGGGGCACCCGGGTGCTATGGCACCTTTTCGAAATGTTTTGGTTTGTTGTAGTTGGTTAAAAAAATTGTCTTTGCCCCCCCCCCCCCCCCCCCCAAAGGTTTTTGTCAAGCTCCGCCACTGATCCATGGCTCGGGTTTCAGAGGGGCGAGAGGCCAAGTTCAATTCCTTATGCACCTTGTGGAGAATGCCCCTGCGTTACAGGTTGTGACTGTGGATACAACTCAAAGACTGACTGATGCTTGGTATCCAGATGAAGTAAAGCCAGAACTCAATAGTGATGCACTTGGTATGGTTAGAGACCCTCTTCTTGAGAGACTCCCATCGGGTGCAAAGCTTTTTCTCGCTTAAGGGAGCGAGAGATCAATGGGGCGAAGCCATCGAACACCTGCTGGTTCCTGGTGCGCAGAGGTGCTTGAGGCTTGGGGGCAGAATTTTAATTGGGTGTTTTGAGAGCTGTGGAAGGACATCGATCGTCTTCAACCAGACAGCAGCGACCTTGGGGAGATCAGTCCATGGTCGTGTTCTTCGGAGCGGAGGGTGGGCTTCTTCGTGTCGATCTCGAGGCATTCTTTCAGTCATGGAGCGGGTGGATGTTGTTAGATGAGTTGTTCTATATGATGTAGATGCACTACTGTTGCTACGTTTATAGCATGATAACGTTTGTATTGGAGGGATTTTGTTCCTGTGTTGTACAAGTAGCAAATTTAATGTTGTTCTTTGGTACACCTTTTCAAGTGTTTGAATTGTCAATTTGGGGACAAATTGGTTTTTGTTTTTTACAAGCAAAATACGTCAGGTCTAGAGTGCTTCGTTCCGCAAGTATGACACTTATCATTTGGACAAAACACAAAATTTCTCTGTAGGGAAAAGATTCCCGTCACCCGGCCGATTACAACGCACCATTCGGCGCTTCAGTCATAATCACATAACCAATCCAATTACAAATTAACTGCAAAATTCTAGGTCTGGGTTTTGGCGGGCAAAGACGACACCACTAGAGGAAGGAGGTGGGCACGGAAAATATGGCGCTTCTTGCTGCCGTCACCGCCACTGAGAAGGAGCTTGTACGGATGCATCTTGCACTACTTTCTCATCTCCACCAACATAGTATCAACACAGCTTCTGCAACAGAAGGCATGTGATTTTACCTGGAATTTGTATGAAGACCCTCGGCCTCCCTGCATCGGTATTCCTGCGCACCTGGTACATTGTCTATGGGTGAAGCCTCGGGCATGGAGATACCGTGATGACGGCGAGCAGACCAAGGGCGGACGCCGTCGCAGAGGTCCCGAGTCGTGTAAGAGGAGAGATATGGGGGACTGAAGCGGCAACATTTGCTTCTCCTTCTCTCCATCACTGCAACCGGCAAGCGAGTCGATCAGCGAGCTACTGCCGGCTGCGGCGGCGGCGGTGACTGCTCGCCTGAGACTGCTAACAAAACACAGAGAGATGGAATGTTAGGGTTAGTCGTTCCGTTCGTGGGCTTCACATGGCAGAAGGCCCAATCAATCACCTTTGGTTCATAGGAGTATTGTAGGATTTTTTTTTTGCGGGGTTAAAAGGGATTTCATTGCTCAAGCTGGAGGAAGCTCCTCCAAACAAAGTTCGGGTACATTAGCAGGGCCAGACCTTAGCCAAACAGCCGTCCTAGCTTGATTTGGTGCAGGGTACCTCCATATAAGTGCCCAGACGGCACGTTGCCCGTCTGGTGCCCTTTGTAGCAAAAATTCATTTGGAGCCCTTTGATTTTTAGGAATGTATCTCTATTCTTATGTGGGATAGGAATCAATCATTCATATTTCAAAGGAAAAAAATATTGGCCTAAACTCAATTAAAAAATCCCTATCTACGCATCAAATGGCATCTCTTTCTCTATATGATTTGAAATGCATGTCATCTCACTTCCTATCATTTTCCTATTCCTATATTATTCCCATGATTATCTGCAAATAATGTTGATTCCAAGATTAGTTGTGCTTACTGCAAATTAATTTCTTTTTAAAATTGTGGTCCGTGTAATTAACATATTTCCAAATTATGATTATGTGATGGATACATCATTGGTGTAGGGTGAGACACTGTATATAGGTAGTTGGATGGCTCAGTTCATTTGGATTCACCAAACTCGTGATTTTATAAGTAATAGTAGTGAAATCAAATATAAGAAGAAAGATAGAGAGAAATCAGAAAATACAATCAATAGCAGTAGTAGTAGTTGAGGTAGTGATGAATCAAATGAAAGAAGACGTCGTTGGATACATGTGCATTAGTTTGCTTTTTCAGATAGACTGCCATTAAATTATTTTCATGATATCATTCCCACGTTTCATACTAATTTTTCACTGGGTAAAACGCTTGCATCAGGATGCCACATAGGCCCTCCTTGGAAGGACCGGCTCCACGTGCCATGCGGATGTAACCATTTTCACCCCATTTTGCCCCCCATGAGTTCTTTATGATCCAGTAATCTATGCGTCTCTTAGGGTCATGGTCATCGGTGGTGCCGTACCCCACCACCAACATTGAGTGGGTCTGATCCGTACCACATGGACCCACAAAGACGCCTCCTCCATAGCGCCTGAAGGCGTTTGGGTCAACCACCACAACAACGGGTTGGGCTGCCACCGCTTGCATCAATGCCACCTCATCCTTTTTCGGCACCTCTTTGATGCCATCGATGGTGACGACAGGGTGACGTTTCGACGCCAAGCAGTAGCTATGCTTATAGGCAACATATGGGTAGTTAGCCTCTGTGGTGATGCCGCCGTGATTATAAATGAACTTTAAGGCTACTAGTGCGCCGCCGCCAACACAACCAGTACTTCCCTCGTCGCAGTCTATGAGCTGTTGTGCAGACAATGACACCAGGTTCCTCGTCTTGATGGAGTTGATGCCCTCCACTGCTGCTGCCGCCGCAAAAGCCCAACAAGCCCCCACAATCTCCTTGTATCTTCACGCTTGTCACCGCCGACGGGCGTTGGTCATAGCCTGTCATGCGCCAGTCCACATACATTGGTAAGTTGTCACGCGCGACAACAACTCCGTGTGTGAACTGGTCTTGCCTCCGCTTCCCGCTGTCCGGCCTAATGTTGGAGCAGCGACCGTACATGTGGTCGACCTCTTCATCAGTCATGTCACCGAAGAGGTTGAGGCTCAGCTTGTAGGGTGCGTCACCTTGGTTGAATTCATGGATAATGCGAGTGTTCTCCTTGAACACTTTGAAGCGCCGGGCCTTGTCGCTGAGGTCGCGTCCCACATTGTGACGCTTGCACCATCGCTCGTATAGTGCCCATAGGGACTCCTCAGATGCCAAATCACTATTTGTGATGTCCATGGCGTGTGTCGTCGGCGTAGTGGCAACAAGCACAATGGCCATGAGTAATATCATTACAATTGCTCTTGCCATTGTAAGTACTAAGTGGTTGCTTCGAGTGTCTTAGATATCTATCGGGTAGTGTGGAGTGTGCTAGGTAGCTTTGGTCCTACTTATATAGCCGAATTCTTAGTTGACTCGGAAATGCTGAAATAGTGGACCGACCCACAGGCAAGGTCGCCACTAGAAGATTTTGAGCTAGACGGTGAATCTAGTAGTAATTGTTCGAGATATTTGTGCATATCTAGGATATATCTCCATCTCCATCTCCATCTCCATCTCCATCTCCATCTCTATATCTATATTTATCTATCTATCTATCTCCTGTGCAGAGAGAGCCTTGGCTCAGTGGCCGTATGCATTCTTAGTTGGTGTAGAGGCTGGGAAGTGAAAATCTCCCCAATTTTTAAGGCGAGGCGAGTACTCGGGCGCTCGAGTCCCTTAGCCGAGTCCCGACCCCCGAGTCGCTCCCGCGAGCGTCCTCGGGGGAAACCCTAGCCGCCGCCCCTCGTCCCCCCCGTCGATCTTTCTCCCCCCGCCGCCACCGCATAGCGCCACCGGGCAAAGGCCGGCCGGCGTTGGTGGCGGCGGGGATCTTGCCCCTCTTCTCGCGGTTGGCGTCCAACGCGGGACGGCGCGGCGTGGGACGACGCTGGGCTGGGCGGGGCCTAGCGGCGCGGCAGAGGGCGTGCTGGGTGGCGGCACCTCTGCCTGGCGGCGGTGCAGCTGCGGCTTGAGGCCTCCCCAACGCGCGGCGGCTGTGGCTTCTCTGGCGGCGGCGCGAGTTTCCGGCGGCGGCTTGGCGACGTGGCGTGGCGGAGCTCCGGCGAGGATTCGGCGGCGGGCTGGAGGGCTAGGCGCCGTCCAGTGGTGCTGCCTCCGTGGCGGTTGCGGCTTGGGGCCCCGGACCCATCCGATCTGGATCTGGTGGTGCCGGGGTCTGGGCCATGGCGGCTGGCGAGGCATGGGATTCGTTGGGGCTTGTTGGCCTCTAGGCACCATGGGGGTGCCGGCGACGACGCGTGCCCTGCGTGGTGAGACTGCTGGACGTGGTGGTCATCTTCTTCCCGAGATGGCCGACCAGAGGCTTGGTGATCGGATCTCGAGATCCATCATCTTGTCCCGGTTGCGAGTAGGGGAGACATGGTTGCCGGTGAAAACCGAGCCGACGGCAGGCGATGGCGGCGTTCTCGCCGTTACCTTGATGAAGGCATCGTCGTGTAACTATTGTCGACCCACTCGTGCTGCTCCAGGGGAAACCCTAGGATCTGGTGTTTCAGATCGGACGATGGCGGCACTGCGGTGTCGTTTCTCTCTTGGAAGCATCGTTTGCGGAGCAGCGCTGGATGTCATAGACAGGAGGTGGAGCGGCTTCGTCTTGCACAGAGCTTCGGGGGTGATGTCAAGTCATGCCTGACCGACAGGTGCTACGCTTTGTCATGCCTGGTTGGCAGGTGCTACGCACGACAGATCTTCCAAGGACTTCAAGCTGTGTCGGCTGGTGATACCTGGCAGCATGGCGCTGAGGTGTATCAGTGGCGACCGCGACGTGCTCAGCTGTTTGCGCGCAGGGAGGAGGTGCCGTTTGGCGCTGTGGTGGCGTCGACGATAGCTAGACCAAGCAAGATTGATGCATCAGTACAGTTCTGAAGATGGAGCGGTGGCAGTTGGCGGCGGCGGCATCTGAGTGCACGCCGGACCGGTGAGACCCATGCCCGGCAGGCGTCCTGGATGGGTTCTCAGGTCTTAGACGTTAGGTTTGGCTGCGATGTCTGTTTGGTATTAGGCCCAGGCTATCTGCGCCCCTTCATCAGCTGGATAGAGGTGCTTAGACGGCGGCTTTAGTCTTACTGTTGTATTACTTTGTAAGGTCTTGTGAGAATAATTAATAAAGTGGTCGTATGCATCGCCAGATGCAGAGGCCGGGGGTCATCCTCCTTTTAAAAAAAAATCTATATACTAAGTGGGCTTGTAGAGTATCCCACCATTGTCGGAGGAGAAAATCCTAATCTTGAACTATTGACGCCAAGATGCACTTTTCCAGTATACCCCTAAACTACTTCTATTGTCATCCACTTAAGGTGTGATGTTTGGCAACCCCAAAGTACCCATTCGGTGTGTTGGTATACAATATTACCATTTTCCAAGGATGTAAGTAGAAATTAACATCATACTGAAAAATACCGACAACATAACAATGATTCTATCTCACAGTAATTCATAAGTTGGGTCTTTTTTTGCAAAAGAATTCATAAGTTGGGTCTATCCAACAAACATTATTGTGCCAATAACAATATGCTCTCATTATTGATCGTATCCTTGTTACTTTAACAATGACCATGATGAAAACAAATCATTATCAATACATGAGTGTCCTAGAGGCATGACGGATCCATTTGGTATTTATGTTTCTACACATGCAATTGAGTTTCCCCCTGAATGTCATATTCAAGAATCAACGCAAGTATAATACAAAAATATAATAAACTTTATCATGAACATAGAAATACAATAATACAATTATTATTGTGTTAGACATATTTCCAACAATGTGTGTTGTACTCTCATGAATGAATATATGTGAGATATAATTCTGCAATCTATCTATTCGACTGGCATCGGATAGGCGAGAAATCGAATCTTTTGCCCTAGTTTACTTCTAACTTTGATAATTCCCCCCCCCCCCCCCCCCCTCCCTCTAATTGACGGATGGGGTCGGGACCACTAGCCATTAGCACAGCCATGGGGCAAATCATCAAACCCCGTGTAAAGTGGAGCAAATGATCCCCTCTTCTTCTTCTTTTTTGAGAAGGGACAGGCGCCTCTCTCTCCGTCCGGTCCTCCACAACCCAAAACTGCACAGCATTTAGCCCAAAGCCCAGTACCCAAGAGAAGCCCAAGTCCAGCCCATCTAGCATCTAAACAGACAGGCAGGTCCCGACGGCGACGGTGGTAGCTGCGCGGCGGCGAGGTAGGTCGCGAGCGGCGTGTCTTGGGCCGTGCGGGCTGGTCGGCGAGAGGGAGCATCCGCCTGGTCTGCCCGCGTCACGCACACCTACGGTCCCGACGACGAAGAGGACGGCTTCTTCACGTGCCGCCGGTGCGACGCCGTCCAGGCCTCCACGCAGGTGACCGCCGCCGACCGCGACGATTACCCAACGGCCGGCAACCGGTACATCCGCCGAGTTGTCATCCCCCGAACAACCAAATCCCCCGCTCACACTCCCGCGCCCACGCGCGCCCCTGCCGCTCCTCCCCTCGAAGAAGAAATCGACGAGCCGCGCGACTTCGTGTGTGGCGCCGAGGAGGTGGGGGCTCGGGTGCGGTGCCGCTACGTGCAGGGGCTGCAGGTGATCCTGCACCAGCAGCTGCAAGTGCTGGTGGAGAGGTACCGGGTGGGCGCGCTGGTCCGCGGCCATGGCCGGAACCGTCTGGATGCGCTGGGTGGCCGCCTCCAAGGTGTTCGACGGAATGTGGGCGCCAGTGGCCGAAATTAAGGTGCTCGCCGAGGCCGAGGCCGCGCAGAGACTGAAGCTCTCCGCCAGTGGAGGTGTTCAGTTTACGCCCTTGTTGAGTTTGCCATTGAAGGACTAGGACAAATTTAATGAACATATGTAGTATCTTCTGTGTGAAGGCGAACAGCTATTGCCATTGAAGGACTACAACAAATTTAATGAACATATGTACTTATGTAGTATCTTCCGTGTGCAGGCGGCAGGAGGTGAAGTGTGAATGGGCGGATGAATCCTTGCCTCGGAAAGACAGGCGAAGGGTTGAGTTCATCTTTCTGCGGTCATTGAGGACGATGCTGCCACTGCACTCGACATTGTCCGTCAGTTTCTTGGCATGCCATGTTGCCCGGGAAGCTCTCCTACCGACTGATATTTATAGGTGGGCAATGGAGGGTAAGCTTCCTTAGGTGGCAGTTTTTACCCAAGTTCACAAGCTTCTTGGGAGCCCTACAAAACACTGCCCTTTGAATGTGAGGCAACTCTTCAGCAGTGGCGGAGCTTCAGCAAGGCTACATGGGCCATGGCCCCCCCCAGCTTTGCACCACCTCCTCCTATTATAGCCGGCCCATGGGCCGGGGAAAAACCAATTTCATGCAATTTAGCCTACCCAGCCCGCCCAGGAATTTGCTGCAAGCTCCGCCACTGCTCTTCAGGCCAGTCCGAGTTGTTGGAGCGTGGCAACTGGAAGCTGCAGCTGGGTTCATCGCACGAAGAATAGGCTTGCAGCTTACTTCAGTTAATTTTTATGCTATTGCTCAACGCTACTTGAGTGAGCTGTCTCTGCCGGTAGAAAGATTCCTTCCTCGTGCTCGTAGCATCTATGAGTGGGCAATGCCTCCAGAACTCTGGTTGTCCAGCTAGGGCCCCTACATGGGTCTCTGTAATGGTTATACTAATAGTGGCTCTAAGACTTCAGTATATCATCAATGGTCAAAGGATATGGAAGGTGAGTATTCCATATGGAGTCACACTTTTAAGTCATGTAAGATCGGCCGCAAATATGATGGGATGGACTACTCTTTTCTTCAGGAGATTTGCGAGGCAGCAAGAAATGCAGGTGGGTCTGACCGTGATGCAAATTTATCACCATCTATGAAGCCTGATGGAAGCACCAGTGAGGAATTTGGCACAAGAGAATTGCTATGGACTCTTGTAGATGCCTATGATAAAACTGACGTTGCACATGGTAACTGTTTGACCATTGCTTTGCATCTAAATCATTTTTTTTTCCTTATACTCCCTCCGTTCGGAATTACTTGTCGTAGAAATGGATGTATCTAGATGTATTTTAGTTCTAGATACATCCATTTCCGAGAAAAGTAATTCCGAACGGAGGGAGTAATATATTCATGTCAAAGTATATTGGATAAAAAATTTGTGCATGTCATTCTCATCTATTTAATATAGATTTTTCACGGTGATATGTTTGTTCGAATTATAATCTTTTGAGTCGACTGAATGCTTTCTAGGGTGTCACCTTTTTACTACTCCCTCCGTTTGGAATTACTTGTCGCAGAAATGGATGTATCTAGACGTATTTTAGTTCTAGATACATCCATTTCCGAGACAAGTAATTCCGAACGGAGGGAGTAGATCAAACTCTTAGTAGTGGTACAAAATTGACTAAGTTTTCTAATTCTGCAGACTATTCAAAGGACCTTCACTCATATCTCACATACTGCAAACATGTTTTTTTCCCTGGGACTGCATGTTTAGTAGAAGAGGAGCACTTGATAGAGATCTTTCAGGGTCTGTACAAAGGACGGGAGGTAATTCACCCGGCCTGATGTTGTTTTCAACTCTTATTCCTTTTTTTTTCGTCGAAGCGGTGAAACTGTATTGTGCCTCTTGAAGATTGTGTCATCGTGGATTACTTCTTAACTTATTTAACCCCTCAAATTCTTGGCATGATCTAATTTTTTCTTGCTCAATTTTATTGTACATCTTGGATTTTTATTGTCATTTTGAGGAACTGCCAAATTGTAAATTTTAAATATCAACATTGCTATTCACAAAATGTTACCTATTTTATTCTCAGGACATGTTCATTTTGGACTTCATATTTCTACTGGTGTCGCCTTTCTGAATCTTGAGTGCAAAACCAATAACAATCTTCTATCTATGGATATTATTTCAGGAACAAAATCAGCATGAAAGAAATCATAAATGATTGTAGAAACCAACACAACTGTTATTTTTAGAGAAATAGCCAAATTATAAAATTAAAGATAAAGCGCAAAAGGTTATTATTCATAAAAAATAGATTTTATCTGCAGCATATTTTAACTTGAAATTTGTACAAATATAGCACCTAAGGATTGTCTACACGTCTTTTTGGGGGTGCTTGTTGTTGCTTGGATGGCTAAACCTGCTGCACTGTAGGGCGAGAATCCTAAAGCGCACAGTGATGACATGCGAACCACAAATGGAGTGAACAAACGAGGCCGGGATGGAACTTTTATCAGTGTAAGGTGCTTTTCTGCATCATCATCAGGGATACAAAGTATCAAGTCAGAAATGGAAGACCATGGATTTTGGTACATGCTGCCAAGGAAGTGGCCACGATCAGATGGTTACCTTCACTATAGAAGGAAGACAATGACTGGTCGTCTTGTTTGTGCTGATTATTACCTGTTGATACGCTCATTTGCCAAGCTTGGGGAAGTTGATATTAGGGCTATTCATGCTTCTGTGCTAAAACTTGAGAGGAGACTTGTCTGGATAGAAGAAAGAACAGGCAGAAGCTTGGGTGCCTTACAGAATCTACCTGGCTAAGCAAATGACGCCGGCATGTTACAGATAGTAAGGCTGCCCATATAACAAAATTACCAAGGGGCAAGATAATAAACATAGATTTGCATTAGTGTGCCACCGAAATGTTCAGTCGCAGATGAAGAATCATTCCAGATACCATGGAGCATCAAGGAGCATATGGATTTGGCTTTTGGAGTTTGTGACGATCTGCTCAGACAATCTAATGAGCAGAGCACTACCACTCGTTTGAAGACACAAATGGAGGCATCAGTTCCCCTGTTCAGACTTGCCCTGGAGCCTGAGGGCGAAGGCTTGCAGCGACAGGAGCATCCTCCTGACCTGCTCCTTGGTCTCCGAGTCGATCAGGTCTCCGTCGGCGTCGAACTTTTTCGGGGGCAGGTGTGCCTTGGTGAAGACCTCCGGCTTGTTGATGAAGTGGATGTCAAGAAACACCCCGACCTGCCGGATGTGGTACTGCGACCGGCTGCCGCCGGAGCCGCCCGACGCGCTCAGCATCGCCGCGGCTCGGTCGGCCCAGCAGTTGGGCGGCCGTGACCCCCAGTCCAGCGCGTTCTTCAGAGGGCCTGGTCGGTAGGTAGGAGAGCCGCAGAAAGCAGATATGCGGTTAGAGAAGGAAGGAAGGAAGGAAGGAAGGAAGGAAGGATTCCGGCGGAGTGGCAGTCAGGAGAAATAATCGGGCACCTGAAATGGAGTAGTTGTACTCGGGCGAGGCGAAGAGGAAGCAATCGGCCGAGCTGACCTTGTCGCGGAACGCCTCGACGGCCGGCGGGAACCGGCCGTTGACCTCGAGGTCGGTGTTGAGAAGCGGAAGCTCCGAGATGTCGACGTGGTCGATGTGCAGGCCCGGGATGGACTCCCTGCAGATCTCCGCAGCTGGCTTCACACCCAGGTCGTCAGCCACACGAACTAATAGACGGTAAACAGGAAGGGGACCTTGAGTGCAAGGGACTTACCGGCGCGGATGAGGCCGGTGTTGGCCGACGCCCTGCGCAGCGAGCCGGAGATCGCCGCCACCCGCAGGACGGTCCTTGGCGGCGCCGGAGCTGCCATGCGTGATGCACTCTGGAGGTGCAGAAAGAAGAAAAGCCTTAATCTGGTGCAGTGGCCCTTTCACTTTTATGCCGCCTTATCGACAACACCCGACCGACGACTCACCACCCATCTGGCATGGTTGGTACGCCCCCGTCTCTTTCCACGCATCACAATTTATAATTCCACACAAATACCCGGAGTTGAAAATGACCAGAATAATTCTAATAATAATTCGACAACATTTGATCTACTCTCTTGCAATATCTTGCAGACAAAGTGGCCACAAACAACCGCATCTCTACTTAATTTGTGATATATGGCAGCTATTTGCTGCCATACTGATTATGCGCACATTCTAGATTTTATTTATTTATATATGGCAGCTGTTTGCTGCCATGTTTATGCTACACTATATCTGCATTTTCTGGACCTTTTTCGCTATATGTAGCTGTCGTTGATGGTTTATGTGGCTATCAGGTTGTGCTTTTGTTCAACCATGGAAACCGCTCTAGTTGAACCGGTCACATACATACTGTTGTTCCAAAATGGCAGTTGCCGTAAGAGAAGAAAAAAAAAAGCACAACCTGATAGCCACATAAACCATCGATGTGTAAAGAAACCAAGGAAGCATGAATGCCATGAAGGAAAATTTAATACTGTCACGATGTGTATGAGTCATAACAGAACCATTGGAATTTGAAATCCAAAATTAGCATATCTTGCCAACAAATGATTTAGGCGCATAAATTTGAGGTTCGTGAAGTAATTTTACAGATCTAAGTGTTGGTGGTTTTGTGAACTTTCATTTACAAAAGTAAGGGCAAAAACATTAAATCAACGCATATAATTTTGAGTTACTATACATCCTAGCAGTAGCAGAATAACTTGAACGTTGGATGATTAAATTGCAATGTTTATTACAAAGAAGTCGATCGGAACTAATTTGGAGTTATGAGCATGCAAACCGCCGCTCGGTAGAGTCGATGTAGCTTCAGTAGCCGCTGCTGATCGAGATAGGCAAGCGAATGATGCAAGGTGGAGCGGCCACCTCCCACACTACCCCATGTTGATGGGGAAGACCACCATCACAAGACGAGCACATCTGCTCAACACTACACTGCCCTCTTCTGCAGTAGGGCGGGGACCTCATATACAACGCCTTGAGCGGCGACGTGCTGGACCGTATAGTGCATAAGGGTGCGCCCCATGGGCCGCCTGTTCGCCTGCTTGTGCTTGCTCGTTTTTTCTTCTGTTGTCGGTATGTTATCTCAAGGAAGAAACCGGCTGGCTTTTACTGCTAATTTTAAAAAATTGGCGAAATCAATAAGTGTTCATGAATTTGAGAAGTTTTCCCGTCATGAATTAAAAAAATTGTTCATGAATTAAAAAAATGTTCACAAGTTTCAAAAAATGTCACGAATTCAAAAAAGTTTGCAAATTTGAAAAAAAAACACGGCACAACATAAGCCCATGTCAACTCCACTAACCCAACTGCAGCCCATCTAACATTAACAGGTCGAAAAAAAAACCTGGCACTTCTGCAGCTAGGTGATCCACTGCGCGGCGGCAAGCTAGGTCGTGAGCGGCCACTCCCATGGATGAAAATGAAAATGCAGTGAAAACTTTCTGCTCTTTTTGGAAGACAAATGAAAAAGGGGAGGAAATATGAAAAAGGGAACGGGAATTTACAAAATGAAAGTGGAAATGGATTTTTTTTCTACATAAACGGAAACAAAAACCGGTGTTTTTCAGTGAAACAGACGTGGAAACTGAATTTTCCATTTCCGTGAATATGGAATTTTTGTTTTTACTATAGGCTTATGGCTGCTCTGTAGCCCAACCACCAAACAACACACAATGAACAGAATGGATCATTTGAAACCCAACTTCTACTACCACATCCGTACTCAGCTAGAGCCTATGCGCAATTGTCCAGTACTAATGCAATACTACCCTAAGTTGCTAACATAATCATATTATTTTATAGCCATGTTACCAATTAATTAAATTATTATTTTTGTGTATTTCTCAAATTCAAGGGGTTTTTAAGATTCGGTCAACGCCCACTTCTGTTTTCGTGTTCGCTCCGTGTCTGTTTCCGGTAGTATCTGTTTTCGTATTCATTTTCGGGCTTCTGTATTCATTTCCGCTAACAAATATGGTAGCACTTAGTTTCGTCTGTTTTTACTCCGTTTTCATCCCTAATGCACACGGGTGCGGCGCACGGGTTGCCTGTTCGCCCGCTTGTGCCTGCTCGATTTTTTTTCTTCTCCTATTGCCTTTTGGTATTTTGTCTCAAGGAGGAAACCAGCCGGCTTTTGCTGCTAATTTTTTAAAAATGGCGAAATAAAAACATGTTCATGAATTTGAAAAGTTTCAAGTCATGAATTAAATATATTTGTCATGAATTAGAAAATGCTCGTATGTTTTAAAATTGTTGCGAATTCAAGAAAGTTTTGCAAATTTAAAAAATATTCACGATTTCTTTAAAAAAAAAACACTCCACAACATAAGCCCATGTCAACCCTACTAACCCAACTGCAGCCCATCTAACATTAACAGGCCGAACAAAAAAACCCAGCAGTTCTGCAGCTAGGTGATCCGCTGCGCGGCGGCGAGCTAGGTCGCGAGCGGCCGCTCCCATGGATGACGACGGCGGCGCCTCCCCATCCCACCACGGCGGCTGCGGACGAAGCATCCGCCTGGAATGCCGATGCGGCTTCAAGGACGACTACAGCCTCGACGACACCGAGGACGGCCGCTTCTACTGCGGGCGGTGCTACGGCGACCTCGACACCCAGGCGACCGCCGTCGACCACCAAGATTTCCAAACCCCGGGCAACATGTCCTTTCACCGAGTTTCCCAGCCCACCAAAACCCCGGCGCCCTACCCAATTCCTTACCCCGGGCAACCCCCTGCTGCCCCTCCCTTCGAAGAATCCCACGAGCCGACTTTGTGCCTGGCGCCGACCCGGAGGAGCTGGGGGCTCAGCTCCGGCGGCGCTACGTGCAGGGGCTGCAGGTGATCCTGCACCAGCAGCTGCAAGTGCTGGTGGAGAGGTACCGGGTGGGCGCACTCGTCTGCGGCGTGGCCGGAACCGTCTGGCTGCGCTGGGTGGCCGCCTCCAAGGTGTTCGACGGAATGTGGGCGCGGAAGGTGCTCGCCGAGGCCGAGGCCGCGCAGAGACTGATTAAGCGCTCTGCCTGTGGAGGTGTCAATTCTAAGATCCTGTTCAGTTATCACCATTCAAAGACCAGAACAAACTTGATCAACATATGTAGTGTCTTTGTGTCCAGGCCAGCAGGAACCTCAAGAGGTGAAGAAGTGTGAACGGGCGGACGAAGCCTCGCCTCGGAAAGACAGGCGAAGGGTTGAGTTCATCTTTCTGCGCTCATTGAGGACGATGCTGCCGCTGCACTCGACATTGTCTGTCTGTTTCCTGTCCTGTCATATTGCCCGGGAAGCCATCCTACCGACCGACATTTATAGGTGGGCGATGGAGGGTAAGCTTCCTTATGTGGCGGCATTTACGGAAGTGGACAAGCTTCTTGGGAGCCGTCCAAAACACTGCCCTCTGAATGCGAGGCAACTGTTCAGGCCAGTCCGAGTGATTGGAGCGTGGCAGCTGGAAGCGGCCGCCGGGTTCATAGCACAAAGAATAGGCTTGCAGCTTCCTTCAGTCAATTTCTATGCTATTGCTCAGCGCTACTTGGATGAGTTTTCTCTGCCGGTACAAAAAATTCTCCCTCATGCATGCTTGCCGCGTCTATGAGTGGGCAATGCCTCCAGAACTATGGTTGTCTAGTAATCCAGCTAGGGTCCCTACACGGATCTGTGTAATGGCTATACTAATAGTGGCTCTAAGAGTTTAGTATAACATCAATGGTCAAGGGGTATGGGAGGTGAGTATTCCATATGGAGCCACTCTCATAAGTCATGTAAGATCTTCCCTAAATATGATGGACCCAACTTTTTTTTTTCTTCAGGAGATTTGTGAGGCAGCAAGAAATGCAGGCGGGTCTGACTGTCATGCAAAATTACCGCAATCTATGAAGCCTGATGGCGGCACCAGTGAGGAGTTTGGCACAAGGGAATTGCTGTGGACTCTTGTAGATGCCTATGATAAAATTGACGTTGCACATGGTAATTGTTCGACCATTGCTTTGCTTCTACATCAAATTATTTTCTTGTAAAATATTCATGTCAGGTTTGATCCTTATGTTGTCCATTAGCGATTTATATATTTACCTCTTATGTTACCAATTACATGCTATTCTAGCTTCTAGCACAGTAGCTATATCAAGAATAGGACGTAATGGTAGGCATGTCTTATTTTGTATGTTACTACTTAATAGGTTATACCCTCCTGTCCTATGTGTACAGCCACTAATCTATCTTGCGATGGTAATTTTCAGTTACTGGGGTAGCATATGTATGGAGCATGGACCATTGTTATAGCTTTATTTTCAAATTTTAGGACATTTACTTAGTAATAAACTGGCAAGAATTGCTAGAATAAAATTTATATTGTTGTAATGGATAGAAGATGTATGTGTGGAGTTTCTGCCCTTGTTTGCAATAAATAACTATTCACATTTCCGGGATCTCAACCTCCCCACTTATAAATAGAGAGCTTCATTATGCTTGTTAGTGACTAATTGAACATTTATGGGGCATTTGCACCAGGCAGCATTAGGGCATGTCCAACTCTCCAGGTTGGACAGCTGCTCCAGCACTCCACGTAGGATCAGATGGTCCAGTTTGCCAAAAGGTATAGCTTGCAGACACAAGCGGGATCCTGCAGAGGAGGCCGCTTCCTCACTGCCAAAAGTCACAGGACCGCGCCTTGGCTCCACTCATCTTGCGGTGGCGGTTTGATAAAGTGAAGTAGAGGACCTTGCTCCTGTCATACCTCAAACCACTGCTTCCATTGGGTGGTAAATGTTCAAATGGTGGTCTTATAGTACAAATCTATGTGGATGGGATGAGACCACCGCTTGGTGCTGCTACCTCTGTACATGCCCTTACAGAAATCAACAAATAATGCAGCAGTATCTTCCAGTGTAATATACTGTTTTCTGCTAGTACCTCTGGATTATCCAAAAGACATATTCTCATTCTTTCTTACACAAACATAGAGGTCTGACAAAGAGTATTCTAGAAGGGATCCCATGTTTCAAAAAATAACCAAGACAGAGCTGCACCTCTCTCTTTCTTTTGTACAGATGGTGCTCAGTAACTCCCCTTTAGTGAGAACAGAGCATCACTCTGTTGGCATGGCACGTGCGTGCGTGGCCAGCCCGCTGCGAGTTTTGGCTCTCTCGCCTTGTGCTCAAGGATGCCCCTTCTATTAATGTAGCCCCCAAGGGCTAGACCTGGTTGGTCTGGTTTGTTATTATCATATAATATGTCAAGGGCTTAGAAGTACAATAATTAATGTCAAAGTATATTGGATAAGAAAAATGTGCATTCATTCTCATCTATTTAATATAGATGTTCATGCTGATATATTTGCTCAGATTTGTGTCTGAGTGAATGCATTCTAGGGTGTACTTTTTACTAGACCAAATGCTTAATAGTGGTATAAAATTGACGAAGTTTTCTAATTCTGCAGACTATTCGAAGGACCTTCACTCATATCTCAGATATTGCAAAGATGTTGTTTTTCCTGGGATTGCATGTTCAGTTGAAGAAGAGCACTTAATAGAGATCTTCCAGGATTTGTACAAAGGACGAGAGGTAATGCACCCAACTTAATGTTGTTGTCAACTCTTATTCCTTTTTTATCCGCAGCATATTTGAACTTAAAATTTGTACAAATGTAGCACCTCGAGGATTATCTACATGTCTTTTGGTGGCGATTGTTGTTGATTTGATGTCTAAACCTGTTGACACTGTAGGGTGAGAATATAAAAGCTCACACCACAAATGGAGTGAATAAACGAGGTCGGGATGGGACTTCTGTTGGTGCAAGGTGCTTTTCTCCATCATCATCATCAGGGATACAGAGTATCAAGTCAGAAATGGAAGTCCACGGATTTTGTTATATGCCGCCAAGGAAGTGGCCAAGATCAGATGGTTACCTTCACTATAGAAGGAAGGCAATGACTGGTCGTCTTGTTTGTGCTGGACATGCTGATTATTACCTGTTGCTACGCTCATTTGCCAAGCTTGCAGAAGTTGATATTAGGGTTATGCATGCCAGTGTGTTAAAACGTGAGAGGAGACTTGGCTGGATAGAAGAAAGAATAGGCAGAAGCTTGGATGCCTTGCAAAAGCTACCTAGGTAAGCAAATGGTGAGAAAAGACATGTTTCAGGCTGCAGTTTTTGATGGATTTGCCAAGTCAGTAATTGGTGATGAGTTATCGTGCTATTATTGAGAAAAGAGATTATGTTTGTACTTTGTAGTTCGGATCTCATGATCCTGGACCAGACGATGAGGATTCAAACAACGGACTCCCTTGCTAGATCTTGCTGTCAAAGTGACCAGGAACAGTAAACCGTATCTCTACTTGTGCTAACAATTCCCATGGAGATGTCCGTAGACCAAGAAGCTTTACCAAGAAGTTATAGTCATCATCTCCGAGATTTCTCGGCTCAATTGTAAAAAATGACCAAGGCCACTATGAAGTTTATTTTAGTTGACAAGTTTTCACCCTTTCTTATTTATGGAATATCCACCTCACTGTTTGTATGTAGTAATATATTTTGTTGTACCAGATTGTTTTCTCCACATGTCCATGGAGCGTTGGTTGTTTCTTAGGTTATTAATTTGTTTTGTACTCCTGGATTTAGCTAGGGATACACACTACAACGAATACCCCTGTACAACAACACATATCTACCAACGAATCAATCTATGTGTTGTTTGGGCAACCTCCCACCTCCCCACACCTCGCATTAGGCTAACCTCCCATACCCACCTTCACATTATCTCTAACTCCTCCGTCAAGTACCACGCAGCGAAGCCAAACCTTTTTTCTCTGTGCCCACAACGCCTCCGCCTCTGAATCTGGCTAGCTCCGGCGCCCTGCCGCGCCGCCGCTCACCGGACCGACTACCCCTCGCTGGTCTCCTCTGACCCCTCCTCCATGGCGACATCCTCCGCGCCCCTACACGCGGCCCGCAGCCACAGGTCGCCAGCGCGGCTCCTCTGCTTTGTCGCCCTACTACCCCACTACATCTCCGCACGCATGGCTGCCAGCTCGGCCTTGGCGGTGCTACTCCACCTTAGCTACCTCGGCCCCGCCGTCGCTGCCGGTTCAGTAAGCCACTTCTCCCCTGACCCCGTCTTCACTTACCCTATCTTGTTCTTTGTGTGGCAGGCCATGGCGGATTCTTTGCCAGTCATCGTGACGATGGTCTGCGCTACCTTGATCACTCGGCCAGACCCAACGCCGCCGGCGCTGGCTTGCACCGGCATCCTTTGTAAGTTAGAGAATGCCTAACGATGATGGTTTGTTCCCTCCCCTTTTCAGTCCTGTCTTTGAGGCTGCAACACTGAGCACTTACTTGTGTACCTCTATCCTTCTCCTTGTAATACTGTCACCATGTGCGACATCGGACACATGGATGGACTACCAGAGAAAGGACCTACTCGGCACATCCTGAGTCCCTCTGTTCATCCAGCCTAGGTATGGGACAACTACCATAATCCCTAACTACCGACTCCCTCCAATCCTAAATCAAAGCTGCATCTGCCCACTTAAACCCCTCTGATAGGCGTACACACTAGAGCTTGAACTTGTAATTTATTCTATTCTATTGATGCTTAGCATTAGAGTGAGTTGTTTGGTCCAATTTGTTTTGGCATCGGATTTGCTGCAAAAAAACTGTTATCAAACGGAATGATTCTGCAAGTTTACTTCAGTTGAATTATAGTTTATTAATATTTTGTATGCTAATGCCTACTCATGCCGATGCAGCCATACAATCGTGGAAGTTATTAATGCAACTAATGTACACAGAAAACCAACACAAGGTACTTCTTGCCGCAAGAAAACAATGTGTAATTGATCCATTGATTTTTTATGTATGGAATGCATAGTTTAAAATCGCGGGCGAGAGGGAATCGCGGCCCAGATTTTTGCCGTGACAGATAAGGAAGAAACGGCACAATCGCCTGCGATAGCGGCGCGATCTCCCGCAATTCTGGGAAGGCAGCAAATCGCGTGGTGGTTTCAGATCTGCGATAGCTTAGACCTTCCCCGCGATTTTAGTCTTTGATGGAATGATGAATTCTTTGGGATCTAATGAGTTGTTCTCAATCAAAGAAAGTAGTTTTATAATGGATCTTTTAGTTTAGTATATTTGGTTATTCATTATTTTTGTGTGTGATTTATGATGCTTAGTGGCTTCATGAGAGGAAATTGCGTTTTGTTCATCATGTTCAAAATCATTGTTAAATCTGAGGCGAACCTAGAGAATGATTTTCTACTCATACCTAAGGACTAATGCTAAACCTAGCACTGAGGTGATGTGCATCATATATCTTAGCACCAAGGAGTAGTTAGTACTGGCGAAAACTATCTAGTTTGAATATGCAGCAGCAGGGATGCATTGATGGGTGCATAAATTACGTTAGTACTCTCCTTGTGAATGGTCGGTTCTTTGTGATGGTTATTTCATAGCTGAAATTTTGGAAATAGCAAGAATATCAAATACATGTTATATACAATGCTCAAATACGGTGGTTTCACCAATGTTTTGCACATGGATGTCTCAGATAAAGAGCTACCTGGGCCTTCAGCTCCATTTTGCATTTCCGGTTCAACTGTTTACGAAACTTGCTTATTATACAGAAAGCAACTTAGAAAGAAATTGTATCATGAGTTCCTCATTGACTGAGACTTCCATGGATCTTATCACAGGATACCAGACTGTTGGTTGCTTTCAGACTTGCCTGGAGGAACTGGCGACAAAATACTCAGAAACCAAATTTGTGAAAATAATTTACAGAGACTGTATTTGAACTTCCCAGATAGGAATGTTCCTACAATACTGGTGTACAACGATAGTGCTATCAAAGGGACTTGTGTCGGTCTGCAGAAGTTTGTTGAAAGAAACTTACACCTAAATGTAAGTTACACAATCAGTTATTATTATGTTAGTTCAAGTTTTCATTTTGTGAGGTTAGTACAAGTTACTCTTCTTTATTTAGATGGTTGGACAAAAAAAAGAGCTGTGTGTGTGTGTGTGTGTGTGTGTGTGTGTGTGTGTGTGTGTGTGTGTATCTTAAAGTTGCAATTACCCAGTGGCAGTATACAATTTTTTTGGATATTACGATCTAGATGCCTTAACGTGACCATAAACTTTGACCTTAGGATGGGAGTTTTATTTTTGTGCCAAGATAAAAACATGTTCATTATGACATGCATGTCTACAATGCTAGATATATGGTCCTGATGTATGTTTGGCTTGCGAAATATGAAGAAAAAAAAGAGCAAGGGAACAAAGTTTTAGACGAGTTCCTAACAGTGGAATGCCTAGTTCAGATCTATTCATTGTTACAATTAAATCGAGTCTCTTATGGGAATAAGAAACGACAAGGATTTTTCGTGATCATTCAGATTAAACTGAACTAATGATAGCCTTCCTTCAACAAAGGATGAACTCCAGAATATTTAAGTGTACGTGTGGGCTTCCATCTGTATACGCTAAGTTTATTTCAGTTGTTGCATTGGCGCTTTGCTACTCAGACCGAATATTGAGCGATTGGCAGTGTGGTGATGATTCATCTCGTAACAATGTCATAGAAGGTGATCACATGAAGTTCATAGGAAAGGTTATCGACCAGGATGATGAACTGTGGGAAGACGAAGATGGTAGTGACTAAAACTTACACATGGCCTTCAACCTTTATATGTTGCTCTGTTTTTATTCCTTTATTGACCTGATTTAATAATGATACTTTACGCATTCATGTCAGTTGTTTATTGCGGAAGATTTCCAAGATAAAGGGATGACGCATGGCTAAGTAGTTGATTGCAAGGTGGAGAATGGCGCTGACACCAGACATTGTAGAATGTCATTTTCATGGTCGATGTATAGAAAATCATGTATGTACTATTTGGAATGTGTTCCATGTAATGCAACCGAGTCAATTTAATATATGAGATATTTCTGTTCAATGGATTACTACTCCTGTGCACAATCGGTATCGAACTAATAATTATTGTTCGCAATATAAAAAATTCATGCTATGTATAGAAAATAAAATTATCTTGTGTAGGTTATCTACCAACGCATAAGAAGTGTTGTTGGTCTACAACTATATATGTTGCTACCTTCCAACGCATTTTTACGTCGTTTACCAACGCAATTATATATGTTGTTGTAGACCCTTGCAACGCCACCAACGGCAACGCATAATAATCCATTGGTGTTGACCTTAGCAACGGTCATAGGGACATAAGACAACGCATCAATGCGTTGGTGAAGGGGGGTTCCTGTTGTAGTGTACTAACAATAGAAAAAATAATGTTGATGTCTACATGAAATATTTCTTCACTGTTGTTGTGTATTCATATCTCCAAGCCATGGTTAATTGGTCAAATTGAAAGCCTAATATCAACTTGCAGATCAATTTGGAAAACTTCCCAAGGCCATTCTTTGCATTGTATACCCATTTTCATTTAACCCATGATATATGCTAAAATGTTTTTTTAATTAATGATACATGCTAAACTGTTATTTTAACGCATGATATAAGCTAAAATGTTGCCCCATCATTGAATGCGAAAGGGAAAAATATGAAACACATGAAACATTATTTTCTGGCTTCCCGGCAATTAGGGTGAAGGGTTCCGCTCCTTTTTAGGGGGAATGTATCTGGTGCACCGGTGCTTGTGGTGCTACTGGTGCACTGCAAAATGTTTCAAAAGAAAAAACTGAAAAAGTCACATTGACACAAACACTAATGTAAGTTGTCACAATATTTCATATCAACATTTGAAACATTGCAAGAGATACAAAAATGAAAATTCTGACATCAATGTGATATTGGGTCAAATCTAAAGCCCAACTTATTTTATGTACTGTTCAATGTCGAATTTGCTATTTTTGTACCTCGAGCAATGTTTTGGATTTTGATTTGAAATTTTGCGACAACATACGGCGATGTCGTCTGAATGCACTATTTTTCAAAAAAAGTTGAACATTTTAAAATGCGCAACGGGCATTCAGTAGCACCATAAGCACTTGTGCACTAGATACACCAGCTTTTAGGTGTTTTTCTTCAATCTTGTTTAGCGTTTATGTTTTGCTTAGAAGGATGAGCCCGCGCCGGCGCCCTGAAGATGGAATAAGATTCTTCCCCACTTGGGGCTAGCGTCTCCGTAGGGCATGTGGAGGTATGACTCTGGCGGATCTCGTGGGATACGGTCGGTGTTTCTTTTCGGTGGATCTGTTCTAATCCAGTCTTTGTTCGTCTGCATTCTCGTGTCTATAGGTTGGACCCTTTTGATTTACACTTTTCTTTCATCCGCGACGGGTGTTATTCTGATGCGCTGGCTCCTTAGGGCCTTAGCACGACGGCTTTTTGACTATTTAGTACAACAAGGTTTACTCCGCTCCAATGAGGGAGGGCGATGACAACAGCGTGCCTTCACTTGCTCCCGTGCTCGTAATTGTCATTAGGTGGTCTACCGATATGGGTGATTTTTTTTAACTTTTGGTGTTCTTTTCTATTGGCATGATGTAAAGAAAACCCGACGACCCCGCCAAAAAAAAAACTCGACGAGGGAAAAAAGACCAATAGCCTGTTAGGCTGACCTGTGGGCCATAGAACTGATTCTTTCTCGCCTGCAAAAAAATATAATAATAATAATTCTTTCTAATCGCCGTTTCCTCCCGCTCAAGCGCCAATCCCCCACCAAAACCTTCCTTCCCCTCCCACCTCACCTCGGCTTCTCCTCTCCCATCCCCACCGCCACCGCGCACGCGATCTCTCCCGCCGGCGAGGGCTCCGGCACCGGTGATCCGCTCCGTCAGCCTCTCCTCCCGTCGCCATCGCGCCCCCTGAGGTAAGGCTCGCTCACCCGCGCGCTTCGATTCCTCCGCCCCCCGCGCGCGCACGCGAGAACCCTCGCCGCCGCGGAGCCTAACCCTAGCTCGTCCCTCCTCCTCCGCCAGCTCCAGGTTCCCACGAAGGCGCCCCCGACCTCAAGCCGCAGCGTCGCCACCGCCGGGTCGCCCGCCGGCCTCGTCTCGCTCGTCGTCCCCTCCACCACCGATGCATCAGGAGGTACCTCTTACATGCCTTCCACTCCCCTTGAGGCTTAATTTGGATTTGTCACCTGATTCATTGGGTAGGATTCGCCGATCCGATTCACCTTACACTTGGGGAGAAAGGCTTACCAGTTACCACCCAATTCACTGAATTCATTTCTTCACGGTTCGTATTTCCACATTTTGCTTGCATATGAACTGCATAAGCGTGTCAAGCTATCTTACAACGGGAACATTCAGCACTTGTTATTCACTATATGCATGCATGTGCAATGAACCGTACCTTGTGCAGAAGCATACTGCTATTTGTCACACCAGCAACTTCACTTTCAGTATCTGTAGAATCAGATAGAGGCCCCAATTTTCCTAGACGTCTGAGAACTTGGTTCTTCTAAGTTTTAACGGCCTCTGGCTGCAGAGTTAACAATTAGAGCAATGTCAGTACAGAAGTAAGACATCTCTAGAAGTAGATACGAGGTAGCCAACTTCCTAAAAGTTCATAATATTACATTGTCCCGGATCAACTGCTTACAGTCAACTGAAGGAATAATCACGGAAACACACATTTGCCAAAATAGTTTGGACTACAAGAAAACTGACAAATGGCAATAAGCAGGGTTGAATGTCTGACAATAAATATATTTATCTTTGCCTCCCTATCCAACTTTCCATCAGCTATATGATATCTTAATACAAATGATGTTGCACCATAACACAGAACAATTGTAAAAGGGGGAGGGAAACTTTACCAGGTTTCTGCTTTTCAGAGGAAGAAGTAATTAGATCATTGACTTTCTTTTCAGTAGCTATAGTCTCAGTTGATTTTGCAAAGTTGTCTACTAGTTTCCTTGTTACATGCTCATCCTTTTGTCATCAATTTGTTCGGTTGACCTAGTAGAGGAATCTGATTTCTGTTATTGTGTTTCTCCAGATATGCTTCCAGGACCGCAACCACCTCTTCTTATGGGATATCCCGCTGTGCCGAGCGCGTCACCCTCAGCTGCACCCTCATCATCCGTAGGTGCCAGCATCGCCATTATCGCTATCGTCATCATCGCTTCGACCATGCTGATCTGTTGCATTAAGGTCCTTTGCCGTAGCTCCCGCCCCCCCTCGCTCGTCCTGGTCGCCATTTTCTCGCCACAGCAGCATCTCCCGGAGGGCCTCATCATTAGGAGAGTCTGACAGGAAGCGTGCGGCGGAGGCTGCAGCTGTTCATGCTTCCCTGGGGGCCAGTGCTTCGTCTAAAAAGCATGCAGAAGGTTTGGTTTTTGGGTTGAAGGTCCCTGTGCCATCTGCGCCCTCTCTACCAGAGGTGGAGCTGGTGATCTTGGGGTTGCTCGCTCAGCCCCCCGTGCTGTTGCAGCAGGGGATGTTCTGCTGCGTCTGCGCCCATGACTTTGCGTCGACAACTCTGGCAAGGAGGACGTAGAGGCTGTTGGTGGCTCTCGTGGGTGGCTGCACTCTTATCTGGCTACACTCTGGAGCACCTGGAGTGGACGCTCCGAGAGCCATTCCACTACAATGGTGTCCTCGGTGTCCTCAGGGTGCGCAACTAGAAGCCTGAGCCTGGTACCGAGCAGCTGCGGCAGTACTGATTTGTGTTCCAGGAGCTGGGATCATGAGGCAGCCGTGCAGAAGACGTAGTTCTTCGAAATTGATCATGTCAGAAACCAGGCAAGTTTGTTCCAAAAACTCTTAGCTGCACACCACCAAATGCTTGTTTTGAAACCTGCTACACAATTGCCCCTTGTGCCAATGCAGTTATGTAAGAAGCGTTTCCAGTTTGATATCTGGTCTCTTCTCATTTCAAGTTCTGATCCAAGTTCTACTTTCGTCTTTGCAGGCTGAAATGCTGTCATACCCCCTACCAAGAAGTAGAAAAGATGAAAAAAGATAGAGAGAAGTCTGTGTAGGACACACGAAATATATCACGAAAAGAGCATCATATCTCCGCATCAGAAAACAGAGATATCTGACAAAAGGGTTCTGTCTACTGTATGCCGTCCACGAAAAATCAAAGGTATATATAGGTGTGATTGTACCTGTTTTCCTCTTCATTAACTTGGACTCGGCCGTTGTTTGTACCCACTCCACGATGATTTTCTGTCGTTGCGATGTTGCTATTAGAATAGAACACATTAAAATGTCTTTTGTAAATGCCGCTTCAGTGAGTGTAACCAAGTACTCCCTCCGTTCCTAAATGTAAGTCTTTGTAGAGATTTCACTAGGTGGACTACATACGGAGCAAAATGAATGAACCCACACTTAAAATGCATCTATATACATTCGTATGTAGTTCATAGCGGAATCTCTATAAAGACTTATATTTAGGAACGGAGGGAGTATATCTCATCCATCCTGTTGATAGCCATTACCTTCCTGCTTGACGCCATGGCTTTGATATGGTAACTTGCGCTCTTTGTAATGCTGACTTGAACCCCCACATGCGGTCGCCTGTCGCTATGATTGTATTTACTGTAAGTTCATGATGGATGATATTTTGGTGTGTTTACTGAAGGGTGAAGGCTTGGTCACACTTGCTCTTTGGATCTTGCCTATGTTCCGTCTGGTGAGAATTATTGGCCTGGAGCCCAATCGTGTTGCTGGCTTCTGTTCTCTGTTGACGAACTGCTCTAGGGTTGGTTGCTTCTTGTGCTGAGAACATCACAGCTCACTGATGGACCCCTCTATGGAGTACTGAGAACTGATAAGTAGAGCTAGTCTGCAATTTCTCTACTCTTATAAAAACTGAGTTGGTGATGATGGTGTGCCTGCCACCATCTTGCAATATATACCATTCGATCTATATCTGACGGATAGAAAGCAAACTGTGACAATTTTGCAAAAAGATACCCGCACCTCTCTCCACATTTGCAGATAAGGCGTTTCCTCGTTCATCCTTATCTCCCACAACCTCATTGTTGAGCAATTAAAAAAGGAAGTCTTTGGAACAATCTAGCATGGTGGCCACGGTCGGCGTCGTCCATCCCCATGCCTCCGCTCAGTCCGACCATCAATCACCACCACGCCCGACTCCTCCTCGCCTTATCTCTCCTCTTTCTTGAGATATCATTAGTTTTTACACATGTGATTACTCCCGCATGGTTTAATCACAACAGGTGTTTTGTAAAAAAAATGCATCTTTGATGTTCCGTGCAATGCAGGGGCATCTTGCTAGTATAGTTTATATATCAACCTGCGTCTTCACTTGTACTGTTGTACATAAGAATGGGTTAATTCTAATCTGGTGTTGTTCATCTTGATGCTTCTCCGTAACCTGACGGACCATTCCAGACGGAAATGCATGTAGATACTATTACATGTATTGCTCTACAATCACAGTATTGTAGACCGAAAGGCATGTAGAAACTGCTAAATTCGGTTTATAATCTGTCATGAACATGTGTTGCTCCGCTTTTTATCTATTGGCGTCGAATTCAGTTTATACAAGCAGAAGTGCATGAACGGACACCAATAGATGCAGGTCTCTCGAAGAAGATAATCATAAATAAATTTTACAATCCGTCATGTAAGATGTGTCCTTCTGCTTCGTGTAAACCGAATCAGCGCCCGACGCAACGCCATCCTGAGGGGGGCCATGGTCAAGGAGGTTATGGTTCTGTATTAGCCTCCTTGGATTCTTGGTATATGTACAGGTGACTTGTTCAAGCATAGATATTAATTCGATGCTGCCGTCCAACATACTACATACAATATATACATATGAGTAGCAGGCTGTCCAGATCTAAGCACACGCTCCGTGCTCGCAAAAAATTAAAAGCACACGCTCTGCAGGCTGCCCACATCACAAGACTTAGTCCTACCCAACCATGTAGGCATATACATGACACTATGTCAGGATCTCCCTATAAATACCAGCCTCCATTGTTGTTTAGACATCGCACGGTTCAAGCAGCACAGCAACCAATTCAAAAGCTCGACAGCGAGCACGTTCCTACCAGTGCCATCACGGCTTGGTATCTTGTTTTAGTGAGGTGAAAACAGAGACATGGTGGCCATTCGTGTGCTGCTCCTTGCAGGAGCTCTCTTGGCCTTTGCGTGCTCACAGCATGGCGTCGCCGCCTCCGACCCCAGCCTTCTCCAGGACTTCTGCGTCGCTGACAAGACGTCCCAAGGTACATGCATACTGGATTACTGATTCATATACTCCATAGAATTGTAGTCGAGCAATCACCCATCTTGGCTATCTCACATGGATGCATCCAATCCATGCAGTGCGTGTCAACGGGCTGCCTTGCAAAGATGCGACGGAAGTCGTCGCCGAGGACTTCTTCTTCTCCGGCCTTCATGTGGCCGGCAACACGGCCAACAAGCAGGGCTCCGCAGTGACTGCCGTCAACGTCGCGCAGATTGGTGGTCTCAACACCATGGGCATCTCCCTCGTCCGCATCGACTATGCGCCGAACGGCCTCAACCCTCCCCACACCCACCCGCGCTCCACCGAGATCTTGACCGTGCTAGAGGGTTGTCTCCATGTGGGCTTCATCACCTCGAACCCTGAGAACAGACACTTCACCAAGGTTCTCACCAAGGGAGACGTGTTTGTATTCCCCAAGGGCCTCGTCCATTACCAGTTCAATAATGGGAATACTCATGCTGTGGCCATCGCGGCGCTGAGCAGCCAGAACCCCGGAGTGATCACGGTAGCCAACGCGGTGTTTGGATCGGAGCCTGCCATCTCAGATGATGTTATTACCAAGGCATTTCAGGTGGAGAAGAACACCGTCGATTGGATCCAAGCACAATTCTAAGTCTGTGTCCCCGATTGTGTTTGTTTGTTTAATTGTTTGTTGAAGTACTATTTGATCTTTAGCTTCATTTGGATTGCATTGCATGTTCTCCATAGTATTGTAAGTTGAGGATTTTTAATTCTCATGTGTATGTTTTTTCACCTGTATAACATTGATGTGTTGTGGTACACACCCCTATTTGTGTATTGCAAAGGTAAATTATTTGTTAAATTTGTCATTATTTTCCTTTGCTTTGGTTTGGTACTCCCTATGTGAACAAATATAAGACCGTTAGTGAATAACTACTTCCGGCGATTCACGTACTTTACACTGCCCACATGTACTTGTGGGACACAAATCCAATGTTAGAGCTTCTTGTTAGAGCTAACCTTGCTGTGTATGCTGTTCATCATCTTTGGTTTTCCTTGCTTTGAGTTTGGGTCATGTTACCGTGTGCATGCATAGCAAAGTGATTATGTGTGTTAAAAAAAAAGCATCACCGCCCATCCACCTTTGACCTAGGCAGCCACCACCTCCAAAACCTAAGGTTTTCTGCCTCCCGCCGGCGCCGACGCCGGTCCATCCCGTCTCCGGTGGCCTTAGGGCCATGGAGACGGAGTGGATCTCAGCCCTTGCCGGTGGGATGGCTCCGTTTTTAGATCTTTTTTCAAGCTTTGTTAGGGTTTGTATCCTACTCAGGAAGGCGAGACGGCGGCGGCTCCCTGAAGATGAAATAAATGTCTCCCCGCCTAGCCCCTGTTCCAATGATGCGTTTAGCATCATCGGTGGGCATGTGTAGGTGTGTCTCTGGCGGATCTGTCTTTGGTGGATTTGCTCGAATCTGTTCGTCGTTCGTGTTCGTTTGTGTGTCCTCAAGTTGGATCCTTTTGATCTACACTCTTCATCTACGGCGGTTGCTGTTCTGGTGCGTTGGTTCTATGGAGCCTTAGCACGACGACTTTCCGACTGTCTACTACAACAAGGTTTGCCCGGCTCCGGCGAGGGAGGGGCGATGACAGCGGCGCGCCTTCGGTTCGCTTCAGTGCTTGTAGTCGTCGCTACGTGGCCTACGGATCTGGATGTAATTTTTTATTATTTTCAGTGTTCGTTGTACTACCATGATTGAATATGAATATATTGAAAGTTTTTTCCGCAAAAAAAAGAAGAAGTGATTATGTGCGTACATGCAAGCTGAAAGTGAGTCTCGTTGGCAATAAGTGCGTGCAGATTAGGGAAGCTGTGAACACGGCAAGTTTGGTCAGGGGGCTGTTTTTTTTTTCTTTTGAGAAAATTTTGAGGGGAGTCAGGGCGCTGATGTGTCTCACCTGCAGCAAGATACAAGCCCGTCCAGCGTCAAGGACAACTTAAACAGGTTGGCCCATAATCACGCATTTCAATAAAATGTTTGTGACATTTAAAAATATATTTATACAATGTAAAAAATGTTCATTTTTTAACATGCATTTGATTTTTTAACACGTATTCAAAAAAATGTTCAAAAACATGTATTTAAGAAAATTTTAATAGTATATTTTAAAAAGTTAAGCATGCATAATATTTTATATGTATACCAAAAATGTAGAATGTGTATGAAAAAAAAGATATGAAAACATATATTTAAAAATTTTTAATTGTGTATTTGAAATATGTAAACATGCAAAAGAATGTTCCTGATGTAAGAATGATGTACAATGTGTGCGAAAAATGTAGACATGTGTTGAATAAAACGGGAAAATAAAAGAGAAAAAGAATTTTCTTTGAAGAAACCCAGTGGGAACCATGAAAACAAAATCAAGATAGTGAGGCCTAAACCACCATTACAGCCCCCCTCCCGAAACCCTTCCCTCCCCGCGTCGTCACCCGTGAGGCGGCCGGCGAGGGCCCCCAGATCTGCTCGCCGCGAGCCTCCCCTCCTCCTCCCTCCTTCCTCGCCGCCGCCAGGGGGCGCGGCCGGGCGAAGCCCGACCGTCGCCGGCGGCGGCGGGGCTTGTCCTTCCCCCGGCGCGATGTGGCGGCGCGGGCTGCTTCTTCGGGTGTGGACGCGGGGCACTGCGGCGTGGCGGCGCGCGGCCTCCAGGTGGGCGTGGCGTGGCGTGGCCGGCTGCGCGGTGGTGCGTGCCTCGACGTGGCGGCCGGATCCGTCCGGCAGGTGGCGCGGGCTGCGGGCGGCGTGGGCGGCGGCTGGGGTCCGGCTTCGGGCCCCCGGCGGCTGCGTTGGTTCCTCTTCGTCGCGGGCGTGTGGTGGTGGTGCGGCTCGGCCGATGGCGGTCCGGCGACCTGGTGGTGGTGGCCGGCGGTGCGCGTGGTGGTGGTGCTTCCACTTGGCGGCTTTCTGTGCAGGGAGGCAGGGGAGCGGCTTGGTCAGGGGCGGCGGCGTCGACGGCGTGCCGGCTGTAGCGCGAAGGCGGGAACTTTACAAGCCTCGGAGATCCTGGCCGGGCCTGTGCGGCCACGGCCTGGTATGTTCCTGCTATTACGTCCGGTCAGCTACCGTCTTCGACGGTGGAGGTGGGGCCCTCCCGCGTGCCGACGGTGCTGCTGCCCTAGTCCCGGCTCCTCTCCCTCTTTGTGCGGACCATGCTTCACGGTGCCGTGGTGAGACGGCGTGGGAAGCTTCGTGACCGGGTTGGCGCTGGGTGAGGGTCTGTTTGGTGGCGAGCTCTGAAGTGCCTGAGGTGGAGGTTGGGATCGGGAGAAATCCCTGTTGGCTTGGCCGACACCGACGCGGTGGCGCTTGTGGGTACCGCCTGACCTTCCTGAAGGGCGTCGGGGCTACCCTTCCTCTCTCCTCACAGCGTACCGGGGGAAACCCTTGGCAGCAGCATCGTCATCATCGCGTCCCTTCTTGGAGGTGCTGATTGGTACCGGTGCTTCGGAGGCTCGGCGCTTGGTGGGCGATCTCCGGTGGGTGCAGCGGCCACGAGGCTTCTTCGTTTTTTTGTCGATCCGCCGTTGTTGGCATTAGTTTCTCTTGTATTTTTTCTTTCTTTTCTTTTGGGCGTGACTGTGCTGCTTCCGCCCCAGCACCTACCGTTGGATGTTCGGTTGGTTGCTTTGTATACAAAGCGGGGGAAACCCTTTTTCGGCAAAACAAAATCAAAATCAAAGACAAATAAAATAAAGAAACCCAGAGAAAGACAAAGAAAACCGCTGCAAATGGTAAAAAAAAAAAATACTACACAGAAGAGCTCATGACACTGCTACAGTAATGGGCCGGAGCCGAGACTGTGCTCTTTGTCGCAGCGGGCAGGAAATAGCCCCAGCGGTTTGGTCATGCGTGAGTGTCACATAACAGGCCCTAGGCTAGGTCGGGAGGGGTGGGTGACAGCATGCAAGCCGCCGCTTGGTTGAGTTCGTGCAGTTTTATGTCGCTGCTGCTGAAATAGGCAAGCAAATGATGCAAGGTGGAGTTGCTGCCTCCCAGAGTGCTACATCTTGAAGGTAAACGCCATCTTCATTGTGACAAGAACCACAACCAATGGGACGGTTGGGGTAGGGGCACAATGTGCGTCGGAGGGGGCCGATAGGAGTGGTAGTAGGGGCACTGGAGGGCGGCAGGGGAATCGGAGTCGGGGAAAGTTGTGGCGGAGCAGCAAGATGGAGGACGTGCAAGCAGAACCTCTATTTCAACCTATTCCATCTAGCTGCCGTGTGCACATTGTTGATATGATTAGCACATGAACATAAAGGAAAGACGGGGAAGGATCGAGGCAGGCAGTTGACATTAATGCCTATGGAGTGTCGAGGCAGGCGGTTGACATTAATGCCTGTGGAGTGTCGAGATATTAATGGTCCACATGAGGCAGGCGGTTGGCATTTATGGTGCCTACTCTTTGGAGGGGAAACCTACTCTTAAGCGCGTCGTGTGGAGTATCGAGGCATTAATGGTCCCACAAGTTTTATGCAATCTACAGATGGAGGGGAACCCTACTCTTTGGTTTCTCCTGGTGCTTTTGCTACTTGTTAACGACACCCACGCTGGTGCTGCTCACTGGCCTTCTCCTCTCTCTTGTCTCTCTTTGCGTGTTCTATATTTTATTGAAAAAGGCTATTTGCCCCGTTTGTTAGATAACGGTAAAGCTAAATTACAGTCGACTGTATTTTAGCAATAGGCGCGTACGGTCTCAGAGCGGTCAGATATCGATTGCACGTCCTGAGTGGATTCTATTGTCAGGGACCAAACACATCTCCTCGTCTGCAAAAATAAATGCCCCCCATAGGATTCGGACCGTGGCCGCTTCGCTTGAACACAAGGTCAATAACCACCCAGCCAACTATTCGTTTGCGTCTTATTTAATCCAAGTACGTTATTTGACCTTGTATCAAAACTAAATGCGAGTGAAAAAGAAAAGGAAAAAAACAGCTAGTGGGATTTGAGCCTACTAGATGACGTTCCAGGACCGCGATCAGCTTGACTAATTCTCTCTTATGACTAGGTATAGGTACTTTTTGTACACCATTTCAAATACAAACTTGAAAAAAAAAACTCATCAACCTATGTTTTCATTGACCCTTCTGGCTATAAAATAGGTACACATAAACGACAAACTCATATGTACATGATTTTTCACGTGTGATTTTTTGCCCCCTCGTAATTTGTGTGTAAATAGCACGACAATTTATGCAACTCATGCCTGTTAAATGACTTACAGACGTCGTGGTATCTTTGATCGGAGGAATTTATGTGTAAATAACATGCTAACTTACACATCGCAGACCCGAAAACACACCTTCCAATAACTTTTGTGCATATAACATGCTAATTTATGCACTGTAGACCTTATAAGTTTTGTGCAAACACCACGGTAAATTTGATCCAATGAAAAAATGTTGATAACATCCCTCGATAATTTCTGTGTAAATAACATGGTAATATACGCATTGTTTGACTACATGTCGTTCGGATCCGTTTACTAAAAGCGGAACGATTGGAAGTTAGCAAAGCCTAACAGCACGGTAACTCACACATCGCATACCTGATAACTTATGTACCCTGTCCTGGTAACTTTGGCGTCGGGAGGGGGGTGATAAAATATCCCCGTGGTAACTTTTATGTGAATAGCATGTTAAGTTGGTGACTCACACATCACAACCTAATAAGTTATGTATCGTGATCCTGATAACTTTGGTATGGGGAGTGGGTGTTGATTAAATATCCCCCCGGTATCTTTTGTGTGAATAGCATGATAACTCACACATTGCAGACATGATAACTTATGTGCACTCACATCTCGCAGACATGATAACTTATGACCCCAGTCCATTGT